>NW_024502680.1:5575772-5710332 GCF_017590055.1 Onychostruthus taczanowskii | reverse complement strand
GGGCGGGGACTGCCGGCCGCGCTGCCGGTGCGCAGCCCCGCCGGGCTCCATCCAGCCCGATCTCCATCCATTCATGAATCCGTGACGTCAGCACGCTCGGTGCTTCTTTGCAGCAGGCTGCAGGATTGTGTGGGTGGAATTTCCTTTTATTTTGCAACACTTCCTTTTTTTTTTTTTTTTTTTCCTTTTTTTTTTTTTTTTTTTTTTTTTTTTTTTTTTTTTTTTTTTTTTTTTTTTTTTTTTTTTTTTTTTTTGCCTTCCATCTTTTTAAAACAAGAAAATGGAGCATCACATAGGAAATCTTCATCCTTGTGAGTATTTGGGGGGAAGTGTGTGTTTCTGTGAGGGGTGTGTGTTTGTGTGTGGTGTTTCATGGTCAGCATTCCCTTCTCGCCATTTATTTCGGAAGGACAGATGGATTTTGCATTTGTGATGGGAAAGGGCTGAAAAAATGATGCTGAGAAAGGGAAGAGGAAACGTGAAACCTTAATTTATCCATCGCTGCATATGAATCTGAGAGCTGGCCTGGCCTTTGCCTGTCGGTGTGCTGGACATTTTTCACTTGCAATTTTGCACGTTATCTTCTTGTGCCCCCCTTTTAAAGGGGAAGGGAATGGCAATGGAGAATGGATATAAATGGAATATACAGGCAATGACTTAAGAATTACTAGACAGTGTAAAGAGGCAGAATTGTAATTATTGTATTTTTTTTTCCTTGTGGGCTAATCAAACAATTCCTCTTGTGTGTTATGGTGTTAAATAATTTAATTTTATTTCTGAGATGAAGGAGGTGTGTTTTTCTTTTAGTCAGCCGGGTAGGAATTTGCTCCTGTATTATGGAAAATAGCAGTTTGAGCTGTCTCTGATGTGCTGAACACAATTTTCACCCCTCATTTTCCTAATAAACGAGGGAGCTGGGAGTACCTTTGCAGTTAACGATACTGTTCACTGGGGCAAGATTTGTCATTTTCCTGCTCACCTGAATGGGCATGATGTCATGTTTGCTCCCAATGAAAAGAAGAGCTCCTCTTTATTTTTGTTTTGGGGGGTGGTTTAGGTGCTGCAGTAGCTTAATCATATCAAACCACATGTCTCCCTTAAGTAAATGAAAAATGGGATATTTTAAGTAGATCTGGAGAAAGATGACATCAGGCCCATGTGTTTGGATATACTGATTTTAGCAGTAGGCAATCTGTTCAGTAGAAGAAGATGAAGGAATGTATTTGGATCAATAATTTTGAGGGAGAAAATATGAAAATATTTGAAAGGAGAGAGATGCAGTCAGTCTGGCTGGGAAATGTGGGCACTTTCCACAGTACCTGCTGTGTGGGTAGCCAGAGACACCTTGGGATACCCTCGAATGGGGAGGGTAGAGTTGTCACGGGTTTAAAAGTTTTTGTCACTGTCCTTTTTGTTGTGCTCCTGAATGAATGCATACGGGTTTTGTTTCTAGAGAGAGGCAGCCCTTTGAACCCTCTGTCTGTGACAGCCTTCCGCTGAGAAACACAAATAAATCCAGATTTTGATGTAGTGGGGGGTTTGTTTGTTTGTTTGTTTTGCTCTAACCTCAGATTTGTTTTCTGTCTTTGGGGCCTCCAGTCTGAGTCTTTGATCTGGAACGGTCCTGTCATTCAGATGTGTCTTTGTCCCCTGCTGCCTGATAGTTAAATTTATAGCTGGCATTCATTTTGACCCTTGTGCCTGGAATTAGCAAGTAACTTCTAGCACAGAATAAATTGTAGGGACTCCCACTGTTCCCCAGCTATGGGTGAACTTGGGTTTAATTATGTTTGGGGGCTTTTTGGTTGCATTTTTAATCTCCCTTTTTCATCTCCTATTGTAAAGACTAGGTAAGTTGCTTATCTCCAGTGGATCAGAAAATTGACTAATGGTTTATTTGAAAATCTCTCCCTAGGTAAGACCTTTCACAATTAGGAGTTATTTAAACATGGGTCTGCTCTAAGCAGTGGCAGGATAAGAAAAGTTTTAAGTATTTCCTGTTTTCTCAGGACTTTTTTTATTGCATATGTGAGATGGTGCTGACTAGGCTTGAGTTGTTCCTGCCTGGTACCTGTTCCAGGCTGTCTGTAGTGGAGATGTGGGGAGTGGATTTTTAAGAGCTGAGTTTCTCAAGATGGCAGAGTTATAAAATAAAACTTCTTTTAAAATATAAAAATAAAAGAAATCTGGCATGGTTTGTGCGAACAGATTTTAAATCAGTTCTGATTGCCCTTCAGCTCTGGTCCTTGGGGCCAGGGCAGGCAGGGCAAGGTGCATTGAGCCTTTTAGCCAAGCTCTGACCTGAGATCCCAGTAGAGGAGGGCAGCAGCAGGTTCACTGCTTGTACAACTTCCAGTGAGTTCTCAGCCATAACTGAATCCAAACTGAGACAAGTGTTACCTCCAGAGCTCTCAGGAGTTTGGCACTTCACCAAGCTCTGTCCAGTTTATGGGACTTTGTTTTTTATCCCTCCTTGGCAAAAATACATCCCGTGCAGAGGCTTTTGTAGGCTCCTGTTTTGTGTCATTGCAGCAAATCAGTTTCATCTCCTGGGTAGTGTGGGGTAAATATTTCACCCAAAACACAGACTACTTAGGGCTGAATACCAAGTTGGCAGCTGTGGCTGGGCCAGGAGCAGCAGCTCTGTGTGTAGTTACTCCCACCCCTATAAATACTCAGTGTGTGCTTTGACCTTTGTGCTCTCTCCCTGCTACAACTTCAGCTGAGAAGTTCGTGGTTGGAGTGGGTTCAAAGGCTTTGGCAACAGTTGGGTGTAGGCCAGGAGGAAGAGCAGATTTGTCTGTGTAAAGTCTGTGATTTATAACCCTCTGGTGAAGTTGTGATTGTTGGTGCTGTTCCCTCTGGAGCTGTTGGTAACATAGCACTGAGGTGCTATGAGAGAAGGAAGGAGAAAGTCCTGGCAGGGGTGAGGCTGGGCTTTTTCCAGCATGGTGGGCTGGAGGAATGGAGATCTCTGTTCATTCCAGGGATGCTTATCCTGTCCCCCATCTCTGTTACCTTCTGGAGGACACCAAAATCAGTCATGTGGCTGTACAGCTGTGACTCTCCTGCTGAAACACAGGAAGTCCAGCCTCACCATCCTGTGGGCCTGGGGAGATGCTCAGGTGTTGGGCCATCAGCTGCAGCCCAGGAGTGGTCCAGCTGGGGTGTGCTGAGTGCTGGGCTCTGCAGGGTTGGGTGGCATGAGCTGTGCCAGGCCCAGGAGCACCCCCAGCTCTGTGTTGTTTGTGTGTTCCCAGCACGTAAAGCTGTAGTGGAGCAGGCTCACACCTCTAACCCTGCTCTGTCACTAATACAGGCTTACGAGAGGCTCCTGAGCGGGGCATTGTGCTGCCTCTGTCGAGGAGTAATCCTCTTTGCTCGTGTATGGTGCTTGCTAAATACAACTTAGTACTGCTGTCATTTCCCATCCCAGATCTGCCAGCTGGATTTCGAGTGTCCTTCCCCGTCCCAGCAGGTGCACCCAGGCATGGACCTGGTGTGGGGTGACGGGGGCCAGAGCACTGCACCTACCCCAGGAGTTGTTGTAGTTTCATGGAGAGCTGTTGAGTTTAGTACAGGGTGTGAAGCACATAAGCTCTTAGTACTGAGAAGTTTGTGTGAGTAGCATTTACATGTCGAATGTGCTTCGCAAATGTTGAATAATTCATATCCACTATAAAAATAAAAACAAGCGTGGGAGTGAGCGAGTTTACCTGAGACCAGTCTGACACCTCACGTGAATTAAAGTGAGGCTTTGATTCATTCACTGGATTCCTGAAAGCAGCACTGTGATATTGATCTTCATCCTCAAAGATCTTTCAGACATTAATTAATTTTAATGCTACTCTTTGGAGGAAAATAGGGTGTTTCAGTTCTTTAAGGGGGGGAAATTCCAAGATAGTGTTTGTTGGTAGGACTGGAACATTTAGTGCCTTCATATGGAAATGTAAGGCCTCTGTGAACTAAACTGGAAATTTTACTTTGTTTACTTTGTTGTTGTAAAATATTTCAGTTTGAATCCTTAAATCTGTTGTTGTTGTATAGTAATAGTAAGATAATAACATATAGTAGTTATATAGTAATAGAATAACATATGGGTTGATAATAGCATGGAAATTGTCAACGACCTAAATGTACAGAACTGGGAAGGATGAAAAGAACAGAGCCTGAAGCCTGAGACTTGGTTTGAAAAGTTGTTTCCTGCTATGGAGACAGCTAGAAAGGTGAAAGAGAAGAGTGTAACTTAAGGTCATTTCTACATTTTAGTCTCAGACAGATTTCAGTAGTAATTCTGTAGTATAAAAGGCTGATCAGTATTTAGTCTGTCTTTATCCCAGCTGAGTATTTTCCAGTGTATTGATGGGCCTGTGGTGGATTGTGTCAGCGGTGAGATGGTGTGTGGGGCTGCTCGTGTTCCCTGTGTGTGCGCAGCTCACGACACGCAGCAGCCGTGGGGAGGGGAGCAAAGAGAAATGGGTGACTTAGTTACACTGATTTTTGCAAAATAACTGTGTGGTCCTTGGTTTGTTCCCCTGCTCCCCAGGGGCAGGTGGCTGTGGGTTCCCCTTTCTCCCCAAGCACCTGGGCTCGGAGCAGGGCTGCTCTCCAGCCGGAACGTGCAGTCCCTGCTCCCTGCAGCCAATACGAGAGTCATTATGCAACATCGCTTATTTCCTATGGCATCAGATTATGCAATTTCTGAGCAGAAGAATGCAAAGCCCTGGAAGAACACAGTAGCATTTTAGCAGATCCAAAAATACCTTCTGCAGGGTAGAGGCAGCATTTCTGTGTGTAGCGCTGAAAATACGCCGTTACGTAAGGCGCTTATTTCCCAGCCGGCGCTTGGCAGGGCTGCCAGGTGGAGCAGGACGTGCTCTCCCTGCCACTGGAGAGCTCTCCCTGCACTCACGGGAGCCTGGATGGGCTCTTTGTGTCTCTTCCTCACCAAGATGAATTTTTATTGCTGCTTTTTTTTAAAATTCCTTTTGAAAAAATAAAAGAAGTGGATGCTTGATTTCTCTTTCCAAATCACTGCTTCACCACCCCCCACAAATTTGTGACCTTATGCTGAAGGAGGTTCTAGTGAAACATTTGTCGTATGGTGCTGGAGGTAGAAATTAATTCCTATGCTGAGAGCCAGGGCAGATGCACACATTGCATGTGGGGATAAGAGTTCTTTTAAGGTAAAGTCTGCTTTGGAAATCTATTAAATATCTTTGTAGGAGACAGGAGCATGGTAGGAAGGGGGATCTGGTTGATACAATCTGTTGGGATTTTGGCAGGAACACTTACCAGAGGCTCTTAAAGAGGCTAAACAGCTATTAAATAACTGAGACATGTCTGCCAGGCTGGCAGACAGATTACTGGTAAAATTATATGGAATAAGAGTAATGATAAAAGGATGGTAATGTTGAAACATTTTTCTCTGCTTTGGAGATGGCACTACTCATACTTTTCCCACCTTTTCTTCCCTTATCCAGATATTTTAGGAATATTCAGTTTAGGCTGTGAGACTTCACAAGGAAGGTGTTGAGGGTAATAACTATGGAGACCACCTGCAGGGAGTAGTGGAAGGCTCCAGTGAACTTGGGTGATAAAATCTCAGTTCAATTTAGTGTTGATTGAACACAATTCAGTCTTAACAGTCAGAATTAGGCTCTGACATAGCTTTTTTCTGCTCAATAATGAGATCTTAGGTAGTAAGAGACCCATGGAAGTTAGCATCCTGAGGAGCAAAATGATCATTGTGCTTTTGTGCATTTCTGTGGCATTCTGTCCTTTTTGGGAATCCTGGCTGTGGTCTGACTTCCTCAACTACCCAGAGAAACTGCCCCATCCCTGGAAATGTTCAAGGCTGGGTTGGGTGGGGCTTGGAACAACCTGGGTTAGTGGAAGGTATCCCTGCTCATGAATTTTAAGGTTTGAATGGCTTTTTTCAAGCCAAACTATTGTGTGATTCTACATTCTATAACTTTAAGGTGATACAGGAGAAAGGGAGAAGAGGTGACCAAAGACTCAGAGCAAGTTTCATGTGGAGAACAAGTGAGAATTGTTAGACTTGAGAAAGAATGTTGGAGTGGAGGATGGGATAATTTTTAAAATCACAGCTGGAATTAAAGAGATAATATGTTCAGGTGCCGTTGAAGGAGTGAACAACTGGCTGTTCCAAGAAAGAGAGGAATTAAAGGCATGCAAAGTGAAGAAGAGCTGGTTTTACCTTCTACAACACAGAGTTAAGCTGCAAAACTCCCAGCCACAGCCCAGTGTTGGCTGAAGTGTTCTGGTTAAAAAATGCCTTGACCATTTGCACGGGCCCAGTCCTTTGTGCTGAGGCTCAGCCCCAGCACGGTGAGCCGTGAGCAGGGCAGCTGTGGCACTGCTGGGGAGAGCTCTGCCTTCCTGCACACCCTTCCCTTGGCTCTGCAGCAGGAAAGGGGGATGGATGACCCTCCTGAGCTTCTGGGGCTTCATCCCATTGCTGCAGCCTCGGTGCCACTTCTTCCTGCTCAGCCAGGCCTGCTTGGGGGGTACAAGGTGCCAGGCAAACAGAGCAGGAGTTCAGCCATTATGGGTGTTTCTTGGCTGGTACATGCTGCTATTTTTGTCATGTCAGAAAGGGTTCAGGCCACTGAGCTAGACAGGGCTCTCTTTCTCACTGGTACAGCCACAGACAAAAGGATATCAAAACTAAAATCACTTTTCCAAAAATGATGTGTCCCTGTTTTCGGATAAATTGAATTATTTTGGAATATATTGAATAAAGGCTAAATTAAATCATTACAAAGTCAGGTTTTTGTTGTGATAACACAGACTACACACAATGTAGTTACATGTCTGTGGTCTCACATGCTTGCTACCCATGGCTATGTTAATATTCTATTAATATTTTTAAATGATGATGATTATGATAGTTGTGAGCCCTAAGCAGTTGCTACCACATCACTCAGGTGAGGATTATGGTGTCTGCAGAAGAAAGTTGTCTTATGTTGAGGTGGCATCCAAATATTTATTGGAGAGAGGAAGTAAAAGTATGTGTTCAAGTCAGGATTCTGCAGGAGGTACAGAGGTACTGTAGTGTTTATCTGACAATGTGAAAGAGCAGTGTAAAGCACAAAAAAGCCAATGTGACAAGACTTCACTTTCCCAGGTAAACGTGCTGTTTGTTGTAGAGAAATGTTTATATGCAGAAATATAAACAGAGCTATTGCAGTGACAGAAAATCTCAGCTGGGTCAGATGAAGAATTTTCACTTGTTTTATCAGCAATTGATGGTGTTTTGGCTATGTAATTGTACTATTTAAAGGTAAGGCTGGGTTGTGGCTGGGCATTCATGTGGGTGTAAGATGGGAAGAAATGTTCTTCCTTGAAGGAGCAGTGTGTCTTGAGAAGGAGATTGATGGCTTACAAACACCCGAGCTTTTGCCTTGGGCTACTCTGTAGTTGGCTTAAAGGTTTGCCTAGAGCCTGGGCTGGGTTATACCAAGTGAATGTGAGCAAGCTTCATAGTGTGATTTCTTTTTTTACAACCCAACAAAACAAATAAAATAAAAATGTAATGTAATTAATTAATGTAATAATGTAACTTTAGGAAAAAATTCAACCCTCCTGAAAACAAAGAGTTTGCCTTTTGGTGATGTGTAACTCATTCTCTATTAATAAATCTGCTTTTACTTTTTGTTTTCAAAGCAACCATGCAAAGCACAAGCCTATATTCCAAGTAATGTAAAAAGTGTGGCAGAAGAGGACTATCTGATCATTCATGTAATATTTTCTTCATCAGGAGATCAGGAAAAGAAAGTCTGTTGAGATCCTGTGTAGTAAAACCACACAGTTCAAACCCCAAAGGTCAGGAGTGACAACAAAAGCTCTGGGACTTGCCAATTCAGCAGCTCTCAGTCATTCCTGTGCTGGAGTTGAACAGCAATGGGAGAGGACTGTGCATCAATGTGTTGTAAAAATTCCCTGTAGAATCTGAGAGAGAGTCACAAGGGGCAGGAGAACATGATGTCTGTGCTTTATAGACACACTTTTTGTGGTTTTGTTAGATTTTAGAACATTTTAAAGCTTTGTCACCCATAAATTCCAGCCATGTTATCAGTGAGGAGATGTGTAGTTATCTGTCGTGCCAGGAGGAAATCACGCTGAGTACCAGGAAAAGCAAGGGGACTGCAGGGCTTGGCTGTTGTGGTGATCTGGGCAGGAATCTCCTCTGTCCGTGGTAGTTCTATGTACCAACTGGATAATTTCTGTCAGCAGCTCTTCTACAGCCCCTAAACATGGATCAGACCATTGCTTTTATGCCCTTTGCATGTTGGAAGTGCAAGCAGAGATTATGCTTCATTGGCTAAAACAGAAATAGTGTTCAAGGAAGCAAACTTAATGTTACTGGAGACTTGGACTGTCACAAGACTTTATTGGTGGCCTCTGTGCTTCCACCACCTTTCCAGCACACTGGCTTTTTGTTTGGTTTGTGTGCTGTGTCTGGAATACTGTGTCTGATTTGCCACTCATTTTTGTTCAAGGCTGGTTAAAGGAGAAACTTTAAAGGAGAAACTTCAGTAATGGTTCACACAAGGCATTGGCTTAACTCAGCTGCAAACCTGACCATTGTGTTGGCACTCTTATTAATATTGAACTTGTACAGGCAGCCACATGCTTTGCTGGCTCTGGGAGATGTGGTATTCACATTTTCTGAACAGAGAGAGACATAATTCTCTCTCCCAGGATTTTTCCTGGGAAGGCAGTGAGAAGCTCAGGGAAGAAGAGAAAATACTTCTTATCTCTACTTGCTGCTCCTGTTTGGCACATGTGGAATGGGTTACCGAGAGTGATTTGTTAATTGCATTCTGCTGATGGTTGTTTGGGCTGATTGACCAATTGGATCAAAGCTGTGTCGTGACTGAAGACAGTCATGGGTTTTTCTTTAGTATGTCTTTAGTATCTCTTTAGTATAGTAGCTCTTTAATATAGTAAAGTATTAGTGTAATATAACCTAGCTCAATAAAGCATTTGTTCAGCCTTCTGAATCATGGAGTCAGAGTCATTATTCCCTGCACTGGGGTCGCCCTGCATCGATAGTGGGAGTGTGAGGACACTTCCTGGATGGCTGTTTTCAGGGACAGGCACAATATCAGGTAAGGTGAGAGTGTGCCTTAGTAGCTGATTCACCCACTTGGTGACTCAGGTAAACTCTCACTTATCTATAGTTTCAAACTGAATTTTGGACTGTCTGACATGTTGAGGAGCAGCCTCACTTTTCCGAGAAGAGGTGCATTTCACGCTCCTCTTGTCTGAGGGTGGTGGGATTTTGCCTGGAAAAAATACTTTGCATGGAAATGGAGTAATTTATGAGAAGTTGTGATTGTACAAAATTACACCAAGCCTTGAACCTCCTTCCAGACAGAAGAGAAATTTGTTAGTGCAGAGTGCATGAACTCATCAAAACAGTACAAATCCAAGGGTCTGCCTTCAAGTCTGTGTGTGCAGCAGCACTTTGTAAAATCTCAGTCTCTTAAATATGCACAGTCCTCCCACACATGGAACTTCCAGCTTTTGACTGGGAGGCTGCTGCAGCAGGAGCATTGCTGGGATAGAAATAGCACAGCCTTGGCCAGGCCTTTCCCTGGAAAAGCTCATGATGCACATGCAGATCACAAACATGGGATCCCAGGCTGGTTTGTGTTGGAAGGGACTTGAAAAATCATCCAGTTCTACCCCCTGCCATGGGCAGGGACACCTTCCACTAGCCCAGGTTGCTCCAAGCCCTGTCCAGCCTGGCCTTGGACACTGCCTGTGCCAGGGCCTCCCCACCCTCACAGGGAACAATTTCTTCCTAATATCTAAACTAAACCTGCCCTCCTTCAGCTGAAGGCCACTCCCCCTTGTCCTGTCACTACATGCCCTAATGAATACATCCTCAATAGTAGTTTGGATATAATGAAACCGAAAACGTTCAAGAAAATGTTTTTCTTTGCCTTTTCTTTTATTGGGAAGAATTCCCAATAAATTTATTTCAACATGAAAAATCTCAGCCTTTTGGTATTATGACTGAAAGAGTAGCAGCAGCATGACAATAAAACTTGGAAAGTGCTCTTCTTCCCTTATTTGAAGAGATGGTGAGATCTAAACCAGCCTAATTTCATTGGATTAAATCACATTTTGCTAAGGCAAGAGGTTGCACATTGCAGAATTTACTGCAATAGAATTTAAAAAATTGATTTCCCCCAACAAGTCAGCACTGATGTGGTGTGGCAGAAACCACCTTCTCCCCCTCCTAGGGTTTCTGCACCACTTTGCTTCAAGTTGGCTTGAGAGGAAGTTGTTTTAAAAGAAGTGCTGCTGTTTCGTGCTCTCCAAACAATGAGTTTGCTACACCTCTGAAAATTAGGCTGCTTATGTAAGGGCCTAAATAAGGCTGTATCATGCCAGTTTGAAAATAATTCCATAACTTTTATATGCCTTCTCTCCCCATGAAGCACATAAAGGGGCATGTAAAGTGGCAGGACACTGTGCCTAAAGGCTTTTTTTATTTGAAACCTCTCAGTGCTGGAGAAAGCAATTTGATCTGGGAAAACAGACCTGATATCCCTGAGTCTGGGGCTTTGTTCTTGGCTGAGCTGTGTAGTGAAAAGCTGTTAAATCTCCACAATCAAACATTCCAGAGGCAGAAAATTGTAAAAATGTAAAAGCAAAACCTTACACTGTAGTAGTGTACTCTTGAGAGTCACATAACAGCAAAGTTATTTTATCCTCCAAGTCTGATTTAATCCTTAATGCACTTCCAAAGGCTTAAATTTGAGATATTTTGGGACACTGTTGTCTCAAATTCTAGCATTTGCATTTGAATTTCTTGCAGGACACCTGGCTGATGTTTTATTTGCATTGCTTAATATTCTGTGTTACAAAATGCAGATTTCTCTGTAGGAGCAGTGGTCGCATTTTGCTCTTGTTTAAACAATCACTTGTCACTCTCTTACTTTAGGTGATGAGCTGGGGCTGTGCCCAGGAACACTGAGTTGGGCCTGGCTAGGTGTTTTTCTGGAATTCTGTTCAGGACTGAAGCACCTTGTTATCAATAACAAAATCTGTGATGATAGAACAACTGCTGCTAGTAGTAACTGTGCTCTGAGGTCACACTGCAGCTTCCCACGCTGCGGAATTGGTCATTGTAATGCTGGCCAGCAGCAGGTCAGGAATAACCAACTCTCCAGCTTCCCATGTGGGTCTGATTCAGCTCCTCTACCTGGTTTGGGCTGTGCTGCAACCTCTGCCTCACTTGCTGTTTTGCTTTCTTTTAAAGAACAAAGTTTACAACCTAAATAAAGCTTTTATGCAAGCTCCGTGTGATCAGGCAGGATACAGGAATGTAATCCAGGTTCCTGGCTGTTCCTGTTTGCTGCTGGAGAGGGGCTGAAGCCCAGGGCTTTTCATCCTGTGGGCTGAGGGCTTATCTTTCCTCTCTGCAGTGACCTCATCCTGAGCAGTTATGGCACTGAGCTGTTCCCTTGCCATTGGCTGTGTCCTACCTGGCCACCTCTTTCTCCCTTCCAATGGCTGTTTGCAGAGCCTGGAACCTGCACCCACTATAACTGATCTTACTTTTTAACAAAATACTTTCTGTTAAGGCCATTTTTTTACCCCACTCTCATCTTCTTATGGAACTTAAAACTGGGCTTTGTTCCATGTTGCAGGCTGAATTCACTTAATTGCTTGTGGCCCAGTGTTAGAGCCTCTTGTTTCAGAAGGGTCTATCCCAAAACTGTTTTTGCCGTGGGCAGCTCTGGCAGCGTGACCCCAGCCATCAACCTGGCTCTGTGGGAAGGTGGCACCACCATGGGTCGTGGAAAAAAGACCTCTCAGTGGAGAATGGAGCAAGAGATGGAGGCACTTCTTAAAAGGGATCCCAGCTCTTGTTTTATGTGCACCCTCCCAGAAACTCATGCAGGGGTGAAGTGGGGAGCCATGGTGGGAGAACAGCAAGGAGTGTCTGTTGTTCCGTGAAACTCAAAGTTTTACTTGCTTATGAGGGTGGCATGGATGCGGTTAGAGAATTGAACATACCTTGCCATAATGGACATGGAGGGTCAATCCAGAATGGTAATAATCAGGGGGAGCTCTGAGGGAGCAGCCACAAACCATCCCCTGGTGGAATCAAGGTACCTGTATCACCGGGCTTTGTTTCTCTAACACCTTGGAGGGTTTGCAGAGGGATCCTGAGCTCATGGGCTGTGCGAGGCCCAGGAACAGTGGTGGGACTCAAACCACAGCTTCAGTCTGATAATGCTATGGGAATTCTCTGCAAAGAATCTTTCATGATTTTGACCTTTAGGCTCTTGTTTAAAATTGTAGTGTTTGTTTCCTGGGCAATTCCTTCAGTATGTTACTGAGAGTATTGCCTGAGTGGAGTTTCTGTTGGAACCATTTATTTGTTTCTTTTAGGGCAGTAATTATTTACCAAGTATCAGCGGCTGTCTGGAAAGTCTAGTTAATTATCAGCTCACCTCAGTGAAACTGCACGTAGTGAAAATACTTCAATAAAAAATTGAAAGTTGTTCGTTTTCCTCTTGTTTCAGGTACTGGGCCCACGTGTCACCTGTGAGTTGCGTCCTACGAATGCTCTGAGCACCCCCTCGGGCCGTCTCCTTGATGCACACTCACGGCATCATGGCCAGCACTCAGGAGCGCCTGAGCCTGTCTTCCTCTCCCAACTCCATCGGCAAAGCGTTCTGTGAGGACAAAGACTTGGGGCGGTTCCCCGAGGAGCACCCCGCGGCCGGGAGCCGCCCGTCCCCCGAGCTGCTGGAGGACGTGCGGGAGCGGGGCTCGCTGCCGGCCGAGCTGCTGGAGGGCGTCAGCAGCCCGGGCACGGCGGCCGTGCTCACCAGCATCAGCGAGGACGCCCGCGACCACTTCGAGAACAGCGTGCTGCAGCTGCGGGAGCAGGACGAGCCCGAGCCGGGGCTCCCGCAGGGCACCCGCAGCCCCGGCGACGGCGACACCAACGGTGCCGGCGACGATGTGAAGGTCCAGTTCAACCGGACGGGCAGCGGCAGCGGCGGCTTCCTCGAGGGGCTCTTCGGCTGCCTGCGGCCCGTCTGGAACATCATAGGCAAGGCCTACTCCACGGACTACAAACTGCAGCAGCAAGGTGAGAGGGAGGGAGCCCCGGCACGGCTTGGGGTGAGGTGAGGTGAGGCAAGGAAGCCAGGGCTCTTCCCCAGCTCTCCACGTGGCCGATTTTGTCTTGTCCAGCCCTGTCATGGGTTTCCAGGGATAAATCCTGCACTGTGGAGCCAACAGCTGTCGTGTGTGGCAAAGGCAGCTCGTGAGGGAGGCAAAGGCTGTTCAGCCCCATGGCTTGGGCCATTGTAACAAGGCATGAATCTGAGCCGAGCGTGGGGATCAGATGGAATTGTGTTGAAGTACTTGGTACAATCCCTGTCTTAATTTCTGGAGGTTTTTTATGCCAGATGGAAAACACTGACATAGGCACTTCCACTTCAGAGCCTGCAGGAGAAGGCTGTCCCCAGTTGACCACCAAATAGCCGGAGTATTGCTTCTCTTTTAAAAAGACTTTTATTTCTGTCTATTCAGGAGTAATTCTCCTCTTTAAAACATCATTTAGTACTTGTCTTTCCAGAAATATGTTCTTCAATATTTATACCTTTCCATTTGGATATCTAAGTGTAAATGTGTAAGTGTATGTGAGTATAAATACATATAAAATCTGTGGCTTGGGAATAAGTGAAGTCCCAGTTGACTGCATATATATCTATTTACCTACCTATATATGTATATTTAGGGGGTACTGAAAACCAAAGAGCAGAATATGCTCTGTTGTCGGTGTCTGATTTCTCCCCTAGCACAGGGGGAGGGAGGTGGCAGATGGGAAAAGAACAAGCTGTCATTAGAATTAAGGAGCTGAAATGGTTGTGGCTTATGGAAAATGGGAACAGCCTGGCCACCGCAGTACCATGGGGCAAAGTCTCCTTTGAGCATCACTCAGTAGTAATCAAATGGCTTTTTGGCACAAATTGTAAGATACAAGGTCAGAAACCTGTCTGAGTGGTTCAAATCTAAACCCCAGAGGGATGGGGAACAGCTCCTAATATGAGGGAACAGAGCTGTTAAATAATGTGTTGGATGAATTTGCCTTGAAATCAGCTTCCTAGAGTCAATTGTTTCCAGTTCATAAGCGAGCAGGAAATGCACCTCTACATTCCAGGTGTCTCCTGAGCAGCAGCTCTCTGTGCAAGGGTTTGCTTGCTTTGAAATTCTCTGGCACAGTTGGTTCTGTTTCATTTGCATGTTGTAAATTCACTGTGTCGCATGTGGTTCAGACTATAAATAAAAACAGTGACAGAAAGTTCCCTGGGGAATTAAGGCTGCTGGGGTGATTGCACAAAGGGTGAAGAGTTTTGGAAGGGCTGTCTGGGTGGGGAGTCTCCCTTGGGAAGGAAAAGGAGGTTCTGAGCAGTCGGATGGCATTCAGAGCAGGCATTGGGCACTGTCTCTGTGACGGTGCTTTGGGTTGGATGCTCGGTGTTTGTAAGGGAAGCTAAAAATTTTTGAGGAAAGGCCACAGATGCAGAATGGCAGTGGCCACTCTCAGCAATTCTGTGTGTCCCACACCTGTCCCCACTGCTGTCTCTGAGCCATCCTGTGCTAGTGTGTCCCTGTCACCTCGGAGCGGTGGCTTTGGGAGAGCTGCCTGTAGGACAGAGAGATCCCATTTCCCACAGAGCAGGGCCAGCAGCTGCACTGGAGACCACAGTGCAATCTGTGCTCTGGTGACCCACAGGGGCACTTGCTTTTGTATGGAAGTGACCAAACTAAAAGCTGGAAGCACTAATGAATGAAAAGGAGCAGCTGAGAGCAGTGCTGGGGCTGGAGGGTGCACGCAGAGCTCGTTCCTGTGCACAGGGTGTCTTGCTGTTCTCTGTGTTGGGAGCATGTTCAGAGCCACACATCCAGGGGCTCTCTGCTCTTTGCTGCTGGCATCAGGCCCTTCTGAAAGGGCAGATTTGAACTGGCTACAGATGTGGTAAGGATGAGGATTAATTGGGATCAGCTATATGTAGCTGTGTGTTCAGCTGCATTTTCAGTGTCTTCATTGTTAGAAAGGGGAGTGAAAAGAAGATTTTGTTTAAAAAATTATTATTTTTTCTTCTGGAGCTGCTCAGTTGTCTTGTTTTGATGACATCTGTTACCCTGATGGCAGTAGTACATTCCTGTTACCCAAGGATAAACCTTTTCAAACTGCTTCTGTGCTGAAACTTGAGGATTTTGTGAGAATATTCATGTTCTCTTTTCCAGATGATCTCATTCTTGCTTCTTGCCACCAGAAAATCATCTCTGTGTGCATTTCATCAGCTACATACAAGCCAGCAGTTCAGTAACTGATGTATGTGATTATTTTTATTTTTGCTGTCTTTTAGCAAGAGCACAGAGGATGCATGGATTGTGTTTGTGCAAGTGCTGTGTGGCTGAGGAAATGTCTGGGGCTCTTTCAGCAGCAGGGAGAGGATTGTGGTGGCTTTTCATTTCCCTGGGAGCTGCTTTACAGCTTTGGGCTGCTGCCATGGATCTGTGCAGATGATTTTTTTCCCCCTTTATGAGACAACTACTTGAAGCCTCATCCAGGAGTAATCCTTTGTTGGGCTGAATCAACAACAGGGGTAGGAGTCCAGTTTGCATCTGCAGCCATGTGGCCTTCCAGAACTTAAAGAGAGCTTATAAAAAAGAGGGGGAAGGACTTTTTACATGAGGAAGTAGTGATAGGGCAGGGGGGAATGGTTTTAAACTTATAGAAGAGAGATTAAGATTAGATTAGGGAGAAGTCCTTCCCTGTGAGGGAGCTGAGGCCCTGGCACAGCTTCCCAGGGCAACTGTCTGCCCCTGTGTCCCTGTAAGTGTCCGAGGCCAGGCTGGACAGGGCTTGGAGCAACCTGGGATAGTGGAAGGTGTCCCTGCCTGTGGCAGGGGGTGGAAGGGAATGGGCTTTAAGATTCCTTCCAACCCAAACCATTTTATGTTGCCTGCAAGTGCTTCGTGGTACTTTTTGCTGCTCCCTGGTGTCCCTGCCCCCTGCTTTGGCTGTCCTGCAGGCTCATTCTTCGGGACATGGTGGTGGTGTTGTGGTTGCAAGTAGTAAAAGACAAATATGTTTCATGTCCTTGAGCCCATGTTGTTTGTGAAGCTTTGGCTGTGACTTGGTGAAAGAGGGAAAAGATAAGAACAGCTTTTACATGGTTCTGCATTATCTTCTTATAGAAATTACTGCTTGAGTGCCCTTCCTGACACCCGAATGGTCAACAAGAGGGGGGGGTGTGCCTGTCCTTCCCTTCAGGACCCGGGCTGGGCAAAGCCATGGTCAGCTGGGAGCTAGAACAGCTTTTACATGGTTCTGCATTATCTTCTTATAGAAATTACTGCTTGAGTGCCCTTCCTGACACCCGAATGGTCAACAAGAGGGGGGGGTGTGCCTGTCTTTCCCTGCAGGACCTGGGCTGGACAAAGCCATGGTCAGCTGGGAGCTGCCACAGGCTCTGTGCTGGTTGACCAAGTAATGCCAATCACTGCTTGGTGAGGAGTCATTCCTGTGAGGAATGTTTGCTTTTGTATTGTTCAGTGCCAGGTGATTATCTGAGGTTTAAGTACTTGGGGTTTGACCCATAAAATCCCTACCTCCTATGTTTTTCCAGTTGTTTACCCTGATTTCTAAAGGTTGCTGGTGAATGCTTTCAGGGAGACACACTCAGTTCTTTAATTTGCATCTACCAGTTATTCAGTTGGGATTGTGGGGACTCCAACACTTTAAAGCAAGACTTGTTTGTGTTTCCTAGAGACTCATTAGACTTCCCAGCCATTTCCTTTGGATTAAGAAGCTGTCTCCAGGAGCTGCTTTCACCTTCCCTTTCACAAGTTTTGTGTTTACCCTCATTGTGAGAGTTTTTGTGTCTACCTGGAGAGCAAGGTGCCTGTCAGAGGGTGCTTGTGTTGAGGGGGCCTGTGTAAACCAGAGATGCTTCTTGTCACAGTGCCAGTGCTGGAGAGCAGCCAGTGCTGGGAAAAGCTTCCTCCAAATAGATTGGTTCAATGGCTCAGGCTGCTCTTGCATTTCTTCCCCATGGGAAATAGATTCTCATCATTCTACTCAAATGGTTCTTAATCACCTCAGAAACGCAAGTTCTTGCGTAATTGCTGCTGCTATTACACTTTAATTTATTTAGGGGAAGTATCCCACTGGTTTCTTAAGGCCCAGAAGAGTCTGACTAGTACACTGTATGTTACCTATGGTTTGGCTCTTTGTTCTTGATATTCCCCAAGATGTGGGATATTTCACTGTCACTACACTAAAACCAGTTTCCAGAACTGTGCCCCTGACAATCAGGATGCAAATGGGATATGGGAGAGCATCTGTGTTCTGAAATAAGTACAAGATGACTTTACAGAAGGAACCACATGAACTTCTGCTTACTTTGTTTACAGCCTCTCTCAGCCTTTGCCATTGCAGAGGGAATATTACAGAGAAAGGTAATATTACCTGATAGGGAATATTAAGAACAAACTAGGGTTCCAAGGTGATACAGTTATCCATTAGTGCTCACAAACTGTAAATGCCTCATGGAAATGAATGTCAGTGTTCTGTGTCCTGTACAGTGAAGACTTCCCACAAGTAAGGATGGAAAGAGACTTTGGACAACGGGGAATGGCTTCCCACTGCCAGAGGGCAGGGATAGTTGGGATACCTGGGAGAAATTCTTCCCTGTGAGAGTGCTGAGGCCCGGGCACAGGGTGCCCAGAGCAGCTGTGGCTGCCTGTGGATCCTTGGAATTGTCCAAGGCCAGGCTGGACAGGGCTTGGAGCACCCTGGGATAGTGGAAGGTGTCCCTTCCTGTGGCAGGGGTGGAACTGGATAGGCTTTTAGATCCCTTCCCTCCCAGTCCATTCCATGGTTCTATGAAAGAAACAGCTATTTTGGTACAACAGAATAGTTTCGGTGTTGCCCATATAAAAATACTGTTCATCAACATGCACAACAATCACCTCTATTTGCCACCTCCTTTCAGAAGTGATGCATGTGTGAATTAAATAGAAATACTGATCTTCTTGATTTAGTTATGAATGAATGAATGAGTTTTATTAATTATCTAATTATTTTCTTTGGACATTTAGAAATAGAATATAACAAAGATTTAAATGCCAGTTTAAGTTCAGAGCTGCGAGTGGATCCATGAGTATGGAAAAGAGCCTTGTGTCTGGGAAGGAACATGTGCTGGGGGTTGAACTCTGCCCTGCCAAAGGAGAGGGAATTTCTGCTGGGGATGAGCAATGTTTTTGTTTTTAGTTCAGTGAGCAGGAGGAGTGCTGGGGTCTGGCTCTGGGGGAGAGCTGCTTTTCCATGGCTGTGCCTGGGGAGCACTCATTCAACAGGAGACAGCAGCCACTGCCTGCCTGTCACAGGAATGATCCCAGGGAAGGCTTTGAACTGGGATCAGCCCACAGACCTGTGTGGCTGATCCCAGTTCAAAGCTTTCCCTGGCTGAACCTGTATATCCACAGTTGGAATATACAAGTTTCCCTTCAGTGATAACAGTATCTAGAATGGACACTTTGGCAGAATCTTAGCTGCTGCCCTGGGAACTTCCCAAAGGTTTGGAGTCTAGGTGAGACAACATTTGTAGTCATCTGAAACAGAGATCTGTACAGGTGTGACTTCCTTTATTTCAGAAATCAGCGGGTTACTTGTTGGGCTTGCTGCTAAATAATTTATTCTCCAAGTGTAGGTCTTTATTGAATTACAGTAAATAAACAGTTCCCTGCCTTTTTTCCTGTTGTTTGTGAGATTTAAGGTAATTTCAAGGTGACTGATAGGGAACAGGGCTTTCTGTTCTGATGGGTGCAGCTCTCTTGAAGCAGTTTATACAGTGTCACTGGACCTCTCCAGCATTATCCCTACAAATGTGTGCGGGTACCGAAGAGGAGGAATTGCTTAAGGTTGTTTTGCTGTTTGACATTGATATAACCAGTGCTGGTGTGGGAAGGATCTATTTCTGTGCCTGCTGCTGGTGGTTGATGTGCTTTGTGTTGGCTATCTTGGTGGTTGCTGCTCTGTGCTTTACAGCCTGCCACCTCTCAATTTTATTGCCTATTTTTGTTTATTTCAGGGAGTGAAAAAGACCCTCAATATTTTTATATCACTTGTGAATGTTAAATGTTTCTTCTAATCTGTGCTTTTCAATGGAGTCACGCGCTTTGTTCAGTGTTGGGGTAGAGGATCTCCCAAAATTGCCAGTCCCGGGTCCCTGGTATGGTAAATTGCTGCCTGCCAAGCTGGAGTGGCTCACACAAGTGGTTAGCAGGGTGGTGGAAAAGCTGAAAGGATGGGAATGAGGTGACTCGGATCACTGAAAAGGTTGTTGGGGCTGAGTACGTGTGGTGTGTGCCTCAGCTGTGCCAGAAGATGTCACCTGCTCCCTCCAGAAGAGCCCAGCCTGTGGTGCAGGAAGTGGCAGGTGCTGCCCTGGTGTGCTCTGGCAGTTTCCATGTGCTTGACCTTTTCCATTATCCTGTTTTTCCCCTGTGCCCAGACACGTGGGAGGTGCCGTTCGAGGAGATCTCGGAGCTGCAGTGGCTGGGCAGCGGGGCACAGGGCGCTGTGTTCCTGGGCAAGTTCCGGGCAGAGGAGGTGGCCATCAAGAAAGTGAGGGACCAGAACGAGACGGACATCAAGCACCTGCGCAAGCTCAAGCATCCCAACATTATCGCCTTCAAGTAGGTTGTGACCCTTGCCAGGAGCTTTGTCCAGGCAAGAGCCGTTCGCTCAAGTTCTCTAGGAAGATTTATACAATCCAGGAGCTAAGCTGTGTCTAGGACAAAGTAGTGGTCACCCTTCCTGGCCAGTTGTCTGTGTGCTGCTCCTCACTGTGTGTTCTCTCTGACAGGGGAGTTTGCACCCAGGCCCCGTGCTACTGCATCATCATGGAGTACTGTGCCCATGGGCAGCTCTACGAGGTCCTGCGGGCCGGCAGGAAGGTCACCCCACGGCTGCTGGTGGACTGGTCCACGGGGATTGCCAGTGGCATGAACTACCTGCACCTCCACAAAATCATCCATCGAGACCTCAAGTCACCAAAGTGAGTCTCAGCTGCTTAAACATCCCTTAGTTTGGGTTCCTCAAGTCATCAAATTTAAACATCCCCAAGTTGTGGCCCTTCAGGTCATTAAAGTGAGTCTCAGATGCTTAAACATCCCCCAGTTGTGGTTCTTCATGTCATCAAAGTGAGTCCCAGATCTTTAAATATCCCTCGGTTGGGGCTATTTTTCCTTTTCTTCAGAAATACTTTAAAGTTTGGTCAAAAGGCTCTACTCATTTTTCCCCCATGTTGACTCAAAACTAATGAGAGTGAAACTATTGCAACTTGTTGGCACTTAAAAAGAGTGAAAATTTTACTGGTATCTTCCATGATAAATAGCTGTCAGGAAATATTTAATGATTTGATTATATCTGGTCTTTTTCGAAAGTGGGGTATTCTGTTGCCCTCCTGCCTTTTTATTTTCCCCTCTTATTCTCCTATTATTTCCCTGGTTTTCTGGAATGTGTCTTCCTCATTTCTCTGTTGCTTTCTGACTAAAATGTTCTGGCTTCTTTATATTCTTATTCCCTAGATGTTTATTACTTCTTTAGTCTGTGACAGTGCATTAAGATAATGCTTTTAGATGATTTAAAGCACAGTTTAAGGTACAGCTTTGGCTCTGGATTCTCAGTTACTTGTTAATTTGCAGTTTTATTGAGATTGATTTTTGACTGGTAGCATTAAGAAATGCATTTAAGGCACAAAACACAACCACCCAAAAGAGGGTGAGAGCTTTTATTGGGGAAAATACAAAATCTTTTCTTTTGTACTGCACTTGTGAGCAGTGTGGCCTCATCAACAGATTGTGTTGATTAAAAAGGGATTTACTCCTGTGGCTGTTGTGGTGCAAGAAAAAACACAAAATAGTGATGACTTCTTTTTCTTCTCTTTCTCTAGTGTTTTGGTTACACACACAGATGCAGTAAAGATTTCAGATTTTGGTACATCTAAAGAGCTCAGTGACAAAAGTACCAAAATGTCCTTTGCGGGGACAGTGGCGTGGATGGCCCCGGAGGTGATACGGAACGAGCCCGTCTCTGAGAAGGTGGACATATGGTGAGTCATGTTCACCTTCACCTTCTCTTCAGTCCCTTGGTTTTCCAGCACTTTCCATGTCCTTTCCTCATCCTGTGCCTGAGCATGGTTTGCTCTGTGGTGGGCTGTTCCTTTCTCCTTCTGCCTGGTGCTCTGAGCTTTGGTGGGCTCTGATGGAAAGGGAAATGACACAGGTGTGCTGACCTGCAGGTTCCAGCTAAGGCTCAGTACAGTCTGTGTCTTGCAGGAAGCAAATGCAGAAATTCTTCCCTGTGTCATTATCCAGCCCAGAGCTTTCTCCCAGTGCTGTGCTCAGGGCCCCCTCAGCAGCCTCCACAGCCAGGGTGGTTTTTCCATCACTTCTGGTCTTCTTCAGGGCCACTCTGGAGCTGTGGGGAGGCCCCTGCTCCACTCCTCACCCCTTGTGCTTCCTGCACACCAGGCTGGTCGTTGTATGGGCAACCCCAGGATTGCAGTCCAGTGAATCCAATCCTGGATCCAAGAGGGAGGAAACCAGAACAGGTTGTAAGAGTTTTGGAACCTGTTTCCATTGATGTGGAACATGCTCTGTGTCCAAAGGAACACAAGGAACGATTCAGTCTCTGTGCTATTAAAAATGCTTGAGAGGGCTCAGCCTTGGAGTTCATTTGGGAAACCTCTCCACAGGTTTCAGAGCCCTCAAGGGATCTGCATGTCTGTTTCTGCCTTATTATTTCTGCATATTAAATGTCAGCAGCCAGGACAAATGCCCTTCTCCCTGCTTTACAGCCAGGAGGGATTTTGCTTCCTGTGGTTTTTCAGCTTCAGATGCTGTTCCTTCCCTGGCAGGGCAGGGAGCTGCTGGACAAAGCTGTGGGTGGTCCAGGGTGCAGTGGAGTCAGAAGCTGCTGCTGGAGTTCTAGCTCTGGCCTGGGCTTGACCTGAAGGGCAAGATTTCCTGCAGGACAGGTGATGTTACCTGTGGTGTGCAGCTGCTCTTGTGCCCACAGTGTCCTGTGTGTTTATTTTGGATGTCCAGGTCACAGCACAGCCAGCTGCTCTGGGAGGAACACTTGGGTTGTTCTGGAAAGAAACACACCCAGCATTTGTCTGCTGAACCCCTCTCTTTGAATCACAGCATTGTGAGGATGAGTGGTGCTGGATTTCCACCCTCAGCTTTCTGTCCTTTAGAGTGGTTTCTGTTCAGGAATATTTCACAGAACATCCTGTCCAGTAAAATCTCAGTGACATGGAGATGTTGCTCTTTGGTGCCAGTTCCTCTGGAGTTCACAACAGTGGTGATTGCTCAGACTCTCCCTTGCCATCCATTCCTCCTTCAAGATGAATAAAAATGATGTTCATGAATGCTGCCAACAAATGAGAACAGTTCCTGAGCTACTTGTATGCCTGCTCTCTCTCATCTCTAACAGCATGCAGAAAAATAAATCTATAATCTTATCAGAAGTCTTGGAAATCCTTTGTCAGCTCTTAGTCATAACAAATATGAAACCAGATGAGCTTTCCCTGGTAGTTTGTCCAACCTCCTGGATCCCTGCTTTCCTGCAGCCTACAGAAAAGGATTTTGAGGCGAGAAATACTCAAATTCTGCTTGTTGCTTTTTTTTTTTTTACACATGATTTGAAACATATGGGCTTTGAAAGTGCAATGTTTTTCACATGAAGTTGTTTCCTGTCTGATGGTTGTTCAGACCTGGTAGTTTGTCCCTTAGAAGTTCTTCTGTACTTAATAAAAGCACTGGGTATTGGTACAAGCCAGAAATATCCTTCTCACCTTTCACCTGGCTATAGTCAGCAGCTTGGCAGGGTTGGTGTCCCACAAAGCAATGGGACAGAGTGAGGTGGCACGTCTGGTTTGGAAATAGGGATGGTTGTGCCTCACCTGTATCACAGCCCAGTTGTTGATGTGCAGTATCAGTGGTGGTGGTTCTCAGCAGCATTTTGTTAATCTCTGTATTGACTGGTTTGGTGTTTCTTTGGTGATTTATCGGGTGATGACTGCATACAAAACAAATGTTTGCTGTTAAAAATTAAGGTTTTGGTTCTTTCTGGTAACTTCACTAAGGAAGAGAAGCAAAGTGAGTTTTCTTAACTACATCTTTCAGTTCTTGTGGGAGATTCTTTCCCTGACTGAGTTGTCTTAATCAATTTTTTTTTTTCTTTATCCTTCCTTTCTTCAGAACAAAAGGAATATCAGATGAGACCTCATGTGCTTTTGGTACTGACAGTTATGCAAGTAGCATTTGTTTCCTAATTTCTGTGTTGCAGTAGTTGTAGTGCTGAGTCTCAAACCTTGAAACTTTTACCTGGGTTTGCAGGTAACAGCAGAGGGAGCCTTTGGTTAGGGAAAAGAAAACAAAACCAGTTAAATTAAATGTAAAAAAGCCACAAAACCTTTGTTGTGCTGTCTCTGTAAGACACTTGTCAGTCTGTGCAGTAGTCAATCATCTGTTCTTACCAGCAAGAACAGTCCAAAGTCTATCTGAGAGTAGACTTTGGAGTCTCTTCATTTAAGAGGAACAAGACTTAATCTGTACAGAAAATGTGCTTTCAGGGTCTTTAAAATCTCACAAAGAAGCAGGAAAGGGTAGATGGAAAGGTGGAAGGGTAGTGTGGTTTTGTGCTCAGCCCAGTGCTGGAGCAGAGGAGTTAACTGGTGTGCTAAAAACCACTGTTGCACTTACTTGCAGTTTTGGACCAGACATCCCTATTTCCCTATTTTGCCCAACAAACTGGTTTTTTTCAAGCTCCAGATGTTTCTGTTAACAGCTTCTGTGTGAACTCAATTTATTCTGGTTTATTTCTTCATCAGGTCCTTTGGGGTGGTTTTGTGGGAGCTGCTCACAGGAGAGATTCCCTACAAAGACGTGGATTCTTCGGCCATCATTTGGGGAGTGGGCAGTAACAGCCTCCACCTTCCTGTCCCTTCCACCTGCCCAGATGGCTTCAAAATCCTCATGAAGCAAACCTGGTAAGAGCCTGAACCCCACACAGCACAGATCTAGGGCTGGCTCCCAGCAAAACCCATGAAAGTCAGCGTGGGAGTACGGAGCCCAGAGTAGAGGGCTCTGGGATACTCTCACACTTGTCCTGGGAGCAATAAGTTCTAACATTCTGGATTCTGCTTCCTTGTGGCAGCAGGCCTGGATCCCAGGACATCTTCAGGAGCCTTCACAGAGGGTGTTGCTTTGCTGTAGCAAAGTGGGGGATAAAAGGTGGCTCTGTGGGAAGACAAAAAGAGCTGGAAGGAAAGTAGGGGTAAAATTCCTTGAGGCCGCATCCAGAGTGAATGGAACTGATTTTTTTCACTTGCAAAACCCCTTGTCCAAAACCAACTGGCTTTTGGACTGGACAAAGAGAAATACAGGCTTTCTGTCTGGAACAGATTTTCCAGGTTCAGATATAGAAAATGCTTTCAGTTTCCTCCATGTACCAGATTAGAGTTGGAATTCTTTTTCTTGGGTTTCACATCGATGCTTTGTCTTTGTAATTACATCTTGACACAGTGTAAAGGGTCTTCCAGCATTTTCCCACTCGATGGGTTTTACCAGCCATCCTCCCCATGGCACAAAGGGGACAGCAGGCCAGAGCATGTGTGGATCTCCTCTCCCAGTGGCTGTTTACCCTGAGCTGCAGCAGCTGGGCTGTGGCAGCTTGTGCAGCTCGGTACAGCAGAGTACCTACAAACACTTGTATCCCCACCTAGTGGAAGGAGGTGGTTGGTGGGGGAGAGGAGGCTCGAGAAGCTGCTCTTGCCCTGTGCAAGGTGGATTCGGTCCTGAAACTCAAGTGCTGGTCCTTTTTCTCAAAAATCCAAACATTTTTCTACTTTTCTGTTATCTTTTACTCTGTAGTCTCATTTTCTGGTCTTAAACATTTTGCACCTCTTTTTTTTTCTCCAGAATGGGTCATCACAAATCACCTCTAGCGCAATTAAATTGTATTCAGCAAAAGACAAAACCAGAAAAGCTCCTTTGCTCTAACCTGTCAGCTGCTTGGTTCAGAGAATAGGATCTAGTGAGACCCTTTCAGAAGGGCAGGAGAGGCTGGCAGTGCCCATCCCTCACCTCAGCCCTGGCTGTTTGTTTTGTTTCAGGCAGAGCAAGCCCCGGAACCGTCCGTCCTTCCGGCAGACACTGATGCACCTGGACATCGCCTCTGCTGATGTGCTGGCTACTCCTCAGGAAACCTACTTCAAATCCCAGGTAACTGGGGAAAGGCTGTGAGAACTGGAATTAGCTCCAAGGATCTGATTCTGGAGGGTGCACTGAGTAGAGAAAGTCTGGATCCATGATTTTGGTTTGATTCTTGGGAGGAGCAACTTGATGGGTGTTTGAGAATCTTTTGCTGAGACTTCTGCTGCAGGAACCAGGGCTTCAAGGGGCAAATAGAGTATCTAGACAGGCATCATCATGCGGCTTTCAAAACCATGAACCTTTCTACTTATTTTCACTGCCAAAAGTAAAGAAAATGTTCTCTTAGGACAAAAAGAACTCTAGGGATTTAAAAAAAAATATTTCTTAGAAAATACAGATGTGTTGTAAATTCTCTGTTTGAAGCACGAAATTGTAAATACCATTTGAAAATGCTGGCACTAAATGTGCTGCGGCGTTGTTACCCAAAATAATTCAGCTAACGAAAATACATTCTCAACCCAAAGCTGTAATTTTCTGCAGACACAAACAACATTACCCAGGAGTTTTTTGTGGTACACCTACAGATCCCAATTCTTCGTAAATAGCTAAAAGTAAATTGCTTTCCTAGGCTGAATGGAGAGAAGAAGTGAAGAAACATTTTGAGAAAATTAAAAGTGAAGGAACATGTATCCACCGGCTGGATGAAGAATTGATTCGCCGTCGGAGAGAAGAGCTGAGGTCTGTTCACAGTCTTTTGTGTGTACTGTTTGCTTTTCCTATCCAGCCTTCCCTTCCCAGCTAAATGAGCCCTCAGCTTGTCCTCACAGGGCTTCCTGCTCCAGCCCCTGACTTTTTTTATTCTCCTCTTGTGCTGAGGTTTCCAAAACAGGACCCAGTATTCCTGGTGGTATAAATTTGGGCAGTCTAAATTCCTTATGAACCTGGAAAGCAAAATTCCCATGGGCATGGCCTAGGCCATGAGCACTGCTCGGCTGATGGAAGCTGGAGAGAAGCAGTGGGAGCTGTCACTGCTCTTGGGCAGTCTTAACAGTTTGCCCCAGAGAGGGTGGCAAAGGCTTCTGCCTGAGAATTGGTGTTTGTGATAACAGCACTGAAGCAGGGACATCCATCTCAGTGGGAAATCCATCCTGAGGTTGGCTGTGAGGTTTCTCTGCCCTGATTCTTTCTTTGGGTTACTTATTACAGAGAAGTGAACATACTTCATATAAACAGCCCACTGAAATGCATTTTGATTATACCAACTTAAAATTGAAAGCAAAGGGTTTATTTAAAGAAGAGAAATTGTATCCTGTGATACAAATTTGCAAATACAGCAGACAGAGAAACATAAAACTCTAAGAAGCAGTTCTGTGTCAAACCTGAGGAGTCAAAGGGACCCTTGGCCAGGGAATTTGATGTAGTGGTGGTTCAGTGTTCCCTGTCCCCAGGGAGCTTTGGGTGGCCACATCTTTCATGTGTACTGGAGCTGTGTGGACACCCTGCTGATAATTAAATACAGACACATGACTTCTTTCCTGTTTCTGTAGAGGCTGGTTTAGCCCCTTTTCTGTGCAAACAGGCTGATCAGGCCTTGGCCAGAGGGCTCCTGGGTGTGTGTGAGGCATTTGCAGCTCTTCTAGGGAGAAGTGTTGCCACACTTTCAAGGCTGTTAAACACTTTCTAAACCATACCATGATTTATTGCTGTGTCAGGCTCTTAATCAGTCATCATTCACTGTTAGCTGTATCTGGGATTCAGTGCAGTACAGCTGGCAAATTTGACATTTAAAAGGCCTTTTCCTAAAGCACCTGTACTTTTCCTCATTCTCTTCTCTTGGTCCATGGAAGTCAGGCTGGAATAAAGCCTTTTCTGCCTTTCAGACATGCATTAGATATCCGTGAGCACTACGAGAGGAAGCTGGAGCGAGCCAATAACCTGTACATGGAGCTCAGTGCTATCATGCTGCAGCTGGAGGTGCGGGAGAAGGAGCTCATCAAGTACGTGTCCGGGCATGGTGATGTGAACAGCCTGCACACAGCAGAGCACAAACAGCACTTCATTTCTAAACTGGATAGTGGCACTTGTAGATTTAGTGTCCTCTGACTAACCACAAAGGTTAGGGAATTGCTGGTGAGCAGTGAGAGGACCCTTTGGAGTGAATTCCTGCAGACCACTGTCAGTGGTTACTGACTTGGAGAAAGGCACCTTCCCATTTGGTGCTGGCATCCTTTGGCCCATGCATGAAGGGAATGGCGGTGCTGCTCCTAGACTGTGTTCCAGGACCTTGTGCCTGCTGTGTGATTTAGAAAGAATTTAGAAGGAGTTTAGAAGTGTCTGTGTGCTTTCCCAGCAGAGCAATCAGGCATGCAGCGTGTTCCCTGCAGAGCCAGTTCCTGTCCAGCGGGAGCAGCAGGTGGAGAGAGGGAGAACTGATTTGGTTTTCTTTCTTTTTTTTTTTTCTCTTTCCCTTATGTTTCAGGAGGGAACAAGCAGTGGAAAAGAAGTACCCTGGAACTTACAAACGCCACCCAGTCAGACCAATCATCCACCCCAATACAGTGGAGAAGTTGATGAAGAGGAAAGGGGTCTCCCATAAACCAGGCAGCCAGACCAAACGGTGAGAAGTAACAACCCAGTCCTGTGCCAGAGCCAGTGGTAGATCCCCACTGAGCGGTTCCTTCCCTTTGAGCCTGTTGAAATGCAGGGTGGGACAAAGGGGTTTCACACTTGAGTCTGGTCTGATCCTCAGAACCATAATTGTTTAATTATCTTAAGGTGAAAGGGATGAATCCTGCCATCCCTGCCACCTGGGCAGCTCTCTGGAGCCATGGAATCACAGGATGTGTTGGTTGAATGAATTGTTGGTCCATGTGATCTTTGAGCAGATGATGGTGCTCGGACAGGAGGTATCTCTTGTGTTTCACAAATTCCTAACTGTCCAAGATTATCCTTGACTTGGATGGGAATAAGCAGGGCAAGGGATTGTGGAAATCAGGCAGGCCTCAGGAAGGATGGATTCATTGTTGAGGAATTAATTTGGGATTTGAGATTTGGGAATTCGTGCTCCCTTTTCAGTTATTTCTCGTCTGCATGACTTTTAGATTTGGAGACAATTTTTTTCTAAAAGAGTTGCCTTAGTCCTTACTTTTTTTGGGGATTTCCAGGAGTTAGTCCTGATTACAAGTGAATAATCGCTTCTGAATTAATATCCCCACATGGCTCTTAGATGAGCAGCCTGATCACCACCATTGTACATGCACAGAGTGAGAGCCATGCTCTGCCCCAAGGTCCTGAGAGGGAGCTATTTTGGGAGAGAACATCAAAATAAGAGCGGAAAATGGGAAAAACAGCAAGACAAGAGTGTAGAGCAGGATGGGCTGACTGGAGAGGATGTTGAGTGGAGAGAATCACAGGGACCAAAATGCATGAGTCAAGCAGCTGAAGGGGAGGGCAGCCTGTAGATTTTAGGAAGCAGAGAGTGCTTTTGGCTCCAGCTGCCTCTTCATCCTGGCTCTGGGCCAGTGTCACTTCTTTGTGGCTTGACATGTAACTTCTTCTCCTTGTCTCCCAGGCCGGATCTACTGAAGTCAGAGGGTATACCCAGCACAGAAGCAGCATCCAATGGCTCCCCAGTCTCAGGAAGTCCCAAGATGTCAACCCTGGGTGGCAAAAGCCGGTACCGCAGCAAGCCCCGGCACCGCCGGGGGAACAGCAAAGGCAGCTACAATGAATTTGCAGGGATCTTGAAAAACCAGCCAGCGCAAGACGACGCTCCCCAGCCTGGCCCTCCCCACCCTCCCCACGCCCCCGCAGTGCCGCAGCAGCCCGGGCACAGTCCCCACGGGCAGCACTCGCGGCTGCACGCCCACGGGCAGGACATCGCCACCTGCGCCAACAACCTGCGGTACTTCGGCCCCGCGGCCGCGCTGCGCAGCCCCCTCAGCAACCACGCGCAGCGCCGCGTCTCCGGCTCCAGCCCCGACCTCATCTCCACCGCCATGGAGGCCGACTGCCGCCGCGGCCTGGACAGCAAGGACAGCATGGCCGAGCGCTGGGAGTGCTGCCGGGCCGATCCCTACGACCCCTGCCTGCAGTGCAGGGATGAGGACAGTGGCCAGGCACAGATGGCGTCTGTGGAACCAGGGGGGAGCCGCCCGCAGTCCCCCGCGTCCCTCTACGAGAGCGCGCAGTTCATGGAGAAGCTGGAGGAGCAGGGCACGGCGGTGTCTGCCCTGGGCACTCCCCAGCACTTGGCTTCCTCAGGGCTGCCCTGCAAAGCAAGATCCCTCCAAAAGGTGAGGACAGAGCACTGGGCTTTGAAGGTTTGGTTTTGGAAGGGCCTGGTTCTGTTATGTGCAATTTCACCAATTGGTTTGAGTTGCAGCTTGTTCTGCTGAATTTTTGATGTTGAAACAGTCTCAAAATGCTTTCAAGCCTTTCTCCAAAGGAAGGGATACATGCATTCTTTAAATTGTTCTGTAATATCACATGAGAGTTTCTTGGAGAATCTGTGGTGCTGCTGTGTCTCAGGGCAAAGATTCAACATTTGCCATGGTCTTGAAGACATCCATTTTGCAGCACCTGCCAGAAATTGTCCTCCTACACTGAAAGTCATAATTCTTCTATATTTTGTGACGATTCTGCAAGAGTAAAATGGAGGCTATGGCACAGCTGTTTATAAGCAACAACTGGAGTTGTAGAGAAGCAGCTCTTTGTTCCTTCTGCTCTGTCCACGTGGTGAGAGAAATAAGAACCAGTCTGAGTTCAAAGAGCAGAAAAACTGAGCCTGGCTAGAAAAGTCAAGGAAAATAGTGTAATTACCAGACCAAGAGTGTGGTTTGACCCCAGCATGATGGGACTAGGGCCTTGTAAGACAAGGGGATGGGATGAGATAAAGGCTTAATCTGAATGAGGGGCTAACAAGTTGGATAGGATAGAAGGAGGCTGTAAAAAAAAACCCCAGTTTTGGGGTAAATTTGGATGGGAGAAGGAGAATAAAAGGGTGGTATGAAACAAATCCCAGCTTCTTCTAGTTGGGGAAACCCATTGGCAAAACCCATCCTCCATCCTGCTCTATTGATGGGCTGTGGTAGAAGAGGGTGAAGCCAAAAGTGCCAAATCAGCTCCATAATTTAAGTGGGTTTTCCTGTGATACTCAGTACTTGATTTGCTTCAGTGAGAATCTGGAACGTTCTGTACTCCATACCTGCTGAAGTACTCCAGTGTATTTCCCAGTCAGTCACTCCAGATTTGGGAACAGCAGCCTTGAAACTGCCTGAAACAACCTCCTGGTTGACAATGTCTGAGTCAGTGTTCCTAACCCACAGGCTGTTTTCTGGTCTAGATTCTTGCAGCCTGTAGATTTTTGCACTGTTTTGTAGTGACTTTGTCCTGAAGGACCAAGGGTCAGCTATGTTTGAACTTCCCCAAATGTGACACCTTTTTGTCCTTGTTTTCTGCCAGAGTGGGGATGAGTCGTCGGAAGAGGAAGAGGGCGAAGTTGACAGTGAAGTGGAGTTTCCTCGTAGACAAAGGTAAAAGGTGAATTCACTCTAATCTCTCTTTGGTGGGACAAAACTGAGGAGAACTCTCATAGCACCTGCACACCAGCACTGAAACTGGTGGAGGTGCTGGCAAAAGAGCAGAATCCCATTCAGTGTGTCCCACCCACCCTCAGCTGATCCCTCATGTCCGCTCACTGTTCCAGCCCATCCTGAGATGTTCTCTCTGGCCCACAATTCCTGCTGGCTTTCCTGCAGGCTGTTTGCAGCACAACTTGATCACACTTGATAACATTATTCTGCCTCTGTAAATGAGCTGCTGCATCTATTTCACCAGGATCAGACTTAGTGGATGTGGGAACCCTTTGTGGGCTACTTCCAGTGTTGTTTATTAATTGTTGCAGTGGGTAAAACTCCAGCCCAGCACCTTTGTAGCTGAATTCAGATAAGATTGCAGAGCTAAGTGACAACAGCAGATCAAATTTGATGGTGTTGCCTGTAAAATAAGACTTAAGGGGAGTGTTCCTACATAAGGCTGGGGAACAGCAGGATTTACAGTACTGTGCTCAGGAAAGACATCATGGACTTTGCTGCAGCTTCATGAAAACAGCTGCTTCAAGTGCAGGAGTGATCCAGTAGGCAAAAAGGCTAAAGGTTTGATTCAAAGGAGCAGAGAAGGAAATAAAGTCTTGCCTCCTGTTGTGTGCATTCATAGCACACCTGAAGCTTAAATCCTAATGCTTCCCTTCATTGCCCCAGCTCACAAACCACAGTAAAGTTTGGAAAGGTACTGAGAAGTGTGACAAGAGTGGTTAGGGATGGTTTCTCTAGAAGAGGAGATTAAACTCATGTGAAATGTTTCTCTAGCAGGAGGAAAGGCAACACCAGGGGTGCATGAAATTGTAATTTATGTGGAGAAAATAGACAAGGAATGATTCTTCACATTCATGTTAGGGGCAGCCAGTGAAGCAAACAGGGTAAAATGAACAAAAGGAAGTGCTTTTTCCATCCAGAACATTTTCAGATGTGCAGCTCATTGTCAAGGTGTGCTGTGGAAATCAAAGCATGAAGAGCTGTAAGTGCAGAATTTCTGGAGTAGGGATCCATCAGTGACTGTTAGCATTGCCATCTGGGTTTGAGCTGCTCAGAACTCAGATCTGCTGAATGGCACAGGCCAGGAAGAGATGCCAGGAGAAAGTAGGCTCTGTCTGCATACCCTATTCTCATACTTCTCTCAGATTATTCCTTCCTGCCTGGGGTTGAAGGCAGAATGCTGAGCTGGATGAGTTATGTGACTCGTACAGTTCCCGTGGGATGTTGTTTCCTCTGTGATTTACTAACTTGGAAGATTAGGAGGACAAGTTGCCTGTTCCACATGATGCCCAGTTGTGGGTCTCCTGGCATGTTCCCTCAACTGACGTGTTGTCCCATTGCTGTTGAATCCTGGCACAAGGCCATTTCTGTGGTTAAGTAACTCTGAGGTTATTTCTTGAGTGGATGGTCCTGAATCCTGCCCGACTTCTGGAATGGCTACCAGGTGGTGCAGGTGTTACCAGGTGAGTTAGCTTGAACTCACAGAATCACTGGGTTGGAAGAGACCTTTAAGATCATCAAGTCAAACTCATGCCCTAACACCTCAACTAAACCATGGCACTGAGTGCCCCATCCAATCTTTTTTTAAACCCGTCCAGGGACGGTGACTCCACCACCTCCCCGGGCAGACAATTCTAGTACTTTATCACTCTTTCTGTGAAAACCTTTTTCCTAACATCCAACCTAAATTTCACTTGGTGAAATGAGAGGACACAGCTTAAGACTGTGTCCTCTCATTCTATCAGTTGCTGCTTAGAAAGAGACCTACCCCACCTGACTACAACCACCTTCCAGGTAGCTGCAGAGAGTGATAAGGTCACCTCTGAGCCTCCTTTTCTCCAGGCTAAACTCCCCCAGCTCCCTCAGTTATTCCTCACAGGATTTATGTTCCCAGCCCCTCACCAGCCTCTTTGCCTACTCTGGACATGCTCAAGCGTCTCAGCATCCCTCCCAAACTGAGGGGCCAGAACTGGACACAGCACTCAAGGTGCTGCCTGACCAGTGCTGGATACAGGGGAAGAATGACCTCCCTGCTCCTGCTGGCCACACTGTTCCTGATCCAGGCCAGGATGCTTTGGCCTTCTTGGCCACCAGGGCACACTGCTGGCTCATGTTCAGCTGGCTGTCACCAGTACCCCCAGGTCCCTTTCTGCCTGGGCACTGTCCAGCCACACTGTCCCAAACCTATAGCATTGCAGGGGGTTATTGTGGCCAAAATGCAGGACTCAGCACTTGGACTTACTAAGCTTCATCTCCTTGGTCTCTGTTCATCCATCCAACCATTCCAGGTCTCCCTGCAGAGCCCTCCTACCTTCCAACAGATCCATACACAATCCCAGTTCAGTGTCGTCTGCAAATTTACTGATGAAAGACTCAATTCCCTCATCCATATCATCAATAAAAATATTAAACAGAACTCCACAGTACAGCCTAGCACTTTAGGAAAATTTGCTGTCCAAGAAAAATATGCTCCAGGGCAGATCAGCTAACATGGACATATCAGACAGGACCAGATAAGAACAGATGAATTTAAAGATGTAGGTCTTGAACTATGTCATTCAGAAGGGGTAGAATTCTGTAGCTCCAGGATGTGGAAGGCACTCCACAAGGCCTGGTGGAGCAGAGCAGTGAACACAGCACCCAGGAAGTTCCCTGATGCTGTCATCCAAGGTGAACACTGAATTCTCCCTGTTTGCAGACCCCACCGCTGCATCAGTAGCTGCCAGTCCTACTCAACGTTCAGCTCTGAGAACTTCTCTGTGTCGGATGGAGAGGAGGGGAACACAAGCGACCACTCGAACAGCCCGGATGAGCTGGCCACCAAGCTGGAGGATGAGCTGGCTGAGAAGCTGGAGGACATGTTGTCCCAGACTCCAGAGATCCCCATTGAAATCTCCACGCAGTCGGATGGGCTTTCGGACAAAGAGTGTGCTGTGCGGAGGGTCAAGACTCAGATGTCTCTGGGCAAACTTTGTGCAGATGAACACAGCTGTGAGGTGAGTTGGTTATCCCCTTGTCCTTTCTCTCAGTGGAAAAAAACTATGTAAATCTTATGGAAAGGAATCCAAGGGACAGAAAGTTGGAACACTGCCCAGAAAATGCTGTGGTAGGTGTACTATGGCAAAGCAACTGCTGCAATACCCAATCTTCCTCCTGCTTGGCAGAAGAGTGGGTGGGGGAAAGTAGCACAAACAAAGCTGAACATAATGTGCTGGTCAAGATGAGTGTGATCTTGGGAACCTATCAGATTTGCTGTTGCATTACATGGGATAAAAATACATAATGAAATGGAGGGGATATAAACTGCCTCAGACATATCCATCGGCAGCCCTGCTGACAAAGCCCGGAAGACTTTCTTCCTTTCTCTGCCTTTCAAGTGTTTGGAGGGGTAGAGCAGAGCCTGCTGCATGATCTCCTCATAACCCTGTGTTTGAGCGTGCTCTGACAAGTATTTCTGTGCTGTCCCCTCTCTTAGGGGAGACAAGTGACCTTTGGTGGGGCAGTCGTGTGCTGTGCCCTCTCCCATGTGTGCCACTCTCCTCCTCTGCAGGTGGTGACCTTTGCCTGGCTGCTGTGACAGACTGGGATGTGCGGGTGATGTGCAGTACAGGAATGGTGCTCAAGTCTCCCCCTTTCCTTTTGTCTTGCAGAACCCACCACAGTTTGGAGAATCAGACTGTGACTCTTCTGAAGGGGAGTGTTCTGATGCCACGGTCAGGACCAATAAGCCCTGCAGCTCTGCTACTTGGTAATACAGATCTCCCCCAAAGCTTCCTGGTACTGGCATTTTGATTTCCCTGAGATTCCACTTCATTCCCCTTCATCACACTTTACAGGAAGAGAAGATGCTTCTCCTTCCCACCCCAGGAGTGATTTGCAATAACCCGAATCTCTGGAAAATGTCCAAATGAAATTAATTCTCTTTGAGCATTTCAATCAAGAATGGCAGGGATGTATTTTATTGAATAATCTAGTTACTGTAACATGGATATTTATTTTTTTGACATTTTAACACTTTTTACTGTAAAGAGTGGATTGTATTTATAGACACACAGACTTGTTGCAAAAAAAAAAAAACGTTCAGAAAGCAAGCACACTATGGAGAAACATCCTGGGAGTCCTGCCTGGACAGCTTTGTGTACAGACGCGGGGGATTCTCTTGCTGCTTGCACAGGGGACCAGGCCTCATGGCCCTGAAGATTGGAGAACAGATCAAGAAAACTAAACCACTCAGTCTTATCAGATGAGGAAAAGCAGAAAAAGACCTGACTGTAGGGTCACCTGTGAACAAAGTGTTTTCAGTATAACCAGCTGGGTCATTTTTAATCAGAAGGTGGACATGTTCCTGGAGAAAACTGGTACTGAGGTGCTAACAACCAGGGTCTTCTGAGTCGATACATCCCCAGGAATGTAATGATGGGTTTTATTTTAAGGATTTTTAGTTTCTTTTTTTAATCAGCATTTTGTTGTGAGATCCTGCAAATGTATTCTAACCTCGTCCTCTTGAGAACTGGTATCAGAGCACTTCTTACCACCGTCCTTGTTTCACTCTGGGAGTGTCAACCTCCAGCTGAGCAGGGAAACCTCTCTCAGATGCAGTGTGCCATTTCCCAGTTTATTCCTCCTCTTACCTCCTGTCTGTTTCAGTCAGTCAAATAAATCAATCAACTCAGTGTTGGCCAAGCAAGGACTTGCAAAGCATGGAAAGCACATTCCGCAGAGCCCGAGCACTTCTGGGGAGGACGCTGGAGACGCCTGGAGTGGACTGGGAGAAGCAGCCTCTCACCTACAGCAGCATCAAGAACCAGCAGAGGGCTGTGTGTTGAGGGGGAAGACTGGGAATCGCTGGCCTGGCTAAGAGCATCAGCCCTGCCCTGTCTCCTTATTCACTGTACATTCTTGGAAGCATTAGCAGCTGCCTGCCCTTCATGGCAGGCCTCGTGCAGGGAATCCTGACATGGCCGCGGCACCGCTGTGTCTTGGGTGTGCCCCGAGGCCTCTGTTTCTCCTCCATGCTGAAACTCTGCAGGTGCAAGTGAGGATAGTACTGGTATGTGACAGGCCGAGGCATTGGCAGATGAGAAAAATTTGTTTTCTGATAGAACTCATAGTGCCTTCCCTTCAAACACTACTCTTCTAAAACAATATTGAAAGAGAACAAAATGATAGAGCACGTTTCCCCCCCTTCCTTAGTTGATGTCCCCCTGCAAGAGCTCTCCCTCTGCCCTTCCCAGTGTGCTGGCTGGCACGGCCAGCCAGAGGTGAACGGCAGGAATGGACCATGGACAGGTACTTCTGTTGCTTTGTTTGTTTACATTTTATGTTAAAATATTGGTTTGAACTTAACTGTGGTAATTTATAGCCTCATGGCAAAGTGAAGGAAAATGTCTTACTTATACAGAGAGCAGTATTGTATGAGTTAAATTATCCCATATTTTTAAATTTTTGTAGCTGGACTACAGACAGATCTTAAGTTATGATGTTATTTTATTATTTATTATCATTTCTGTAGATCAGAAGGTTGGCTTCACCGCTAGCACAATGTAATCTCTGTGTGTGACGTTACCTTCTCCCTGCTCGCCAGAGGGGTGGGAGCAGAGCTGGGCTCAGTGGCTGTCAGCAGTTGCTGCCTCTCGTGATTTCCAGGGATGCTGTTACTCCAGGGCAGAGAACAGAGAGGGGTGGATAGCTGCAGTCAGGTTCCTCGTGGGCAGAGCTGCAGTTTGCTCACATTGCTGATGGTTGGCAGCCACTGAACTGGTGGGAATGTGGGAAGGGTGGTCAGGGAGTGAGGGGCTTTTGAATGGATCACAAAATGAATAACTGTGACAAGAGTTCCCTGGCCAGAGCCTCCAAAACAACGTCAGGGAAGAGGGCAGTTGCCCTGGGCAGTGGGTCCATGTAGTGGATTACCTGAGCAGGACCAAACAGGCTCGTGGAGAGGGAGTGACCTTCTCACCCTGCTCTGGGCAGAGGCAGAACCATGTGAGGAGTGAAGCTCTTTCCTGGCTCCTTTCCTCTCTCTTCCCACCCTCTGTTTCTCCTCCCCAATGTTGTCTCTTGGCCAGTGTCAGGAGGAGCTGGCAGGGCCAGAGATGGCTTTGCTGTTGTGGTGTGAGAGGGGGCTTGGTGGTGCAGATGGTTACTCAGGAGCCTGGAAACCAAGGTGTGGGAATTTAGCAGTGGAGAACTGTGTGCACATAACACCTTGTGGTGTAAAGAGAGGTGGAGAACTGCCATCAGGTGTCCCCATCAGAGGATGCCAAGCCCTGTGCCCCTGGATAGACTCTGCTCAGACCTAACAGGCTTTGGCAGACCCATGGGCAGCACTGGTATCCTTGGGCAGTCCCACAAACAGCCCCAAAGCAGAGCTGCCTCCAGCTCAGGCCTGTCACTGTCCCCAGGGCCTCTGGCCTGTGGTGATCCAGTCCGACAGATTCCAGAGGGATTTGGGTACCTGTGGTCTCTTCATAGGCTCCACCATGGGTTGAAGCCCCACTGGGCTTGCAGAGCTTTGGTTTTTGGGATTTTGAGACCCTTCTGGGCCAGCTGTCCTGGATGCTGCTGATCCCTCCCCATCCTTGCCTGGGGACATGCTGGCCTGTTCTGCAGCCTGGGCAAGCAGAGCTGCCCCCTCCAGCCAGCCACATTTAGGTCTATTCTCACACCCCCGAGTCATTGCTCCAGTCCAGTGTTCCAGTCCAGTGTCGCTGCTCCTGACCCTGCATCCCTCTGGGAATGCCACTAGGGCAGCCCCTTGCCCTGCCCATAGAGGTGTCACCCCAGCCTCCCTGCACATGTCCCATGGCCTCGCTGTGTGTGGGCAGAGCTGGCTCAGCACCCCCACATTCCCGGGATGGTTGCTGTCAGTTCTGGGGGGGTTATGTAGGATTTTCCTTAGTGACACCTCCCTGGGATTGCACAGACACAGCCCCCACATCGCTGTATGGGCACCTCTGCTGCAGTTCCTTGCACTTCCTCTCCTGGCAGGGTCTGGGCTTGAGAGGTGTAGGTGAGCCTGCTTACTCCTTGTAGTAACACTGCATTCCAGGGCCGGAGTAAACTGTGGGTTTCCTTTCCAGCATCCCGAGCACCCTGATCCAGTTCTTGTGGCTGCTGACAGCTCCTGAACACTAGCCTAGATTTTCTCCCAGAGCTGAATGTTGCCCTCCCCACTGTCGTGTTAAGTACCCATTTCATCTTGGCCCTGTCCAGTAGTGTTCATCCCCTCCTCCCTGCTCTGTGGATTCCTGAGACAAACTTGATTTTTTTTTTGTATTGACCAGTGTACAGTGATGGAAACAAGAATGACTATCAAAGCAAACAATGCATGGAATAAAAAGCCAGTGTACTTCAATGCTGCAGGCTGGTCTGGTGATCTGGGAATGGGTTCTCACGGACTTTGGGATGATGTCATGAAGCCTTGCTCTGGGGTCTCCCATCTGCCCCATTCCATACCAGGAATGTTACTTTATCCTCCAAGTGGATCTCATGGAGAGCAAATACCAAAACCCCAAGAGCAGAGTGTCATCCCGGGGGGAGGAGGGTGCTGAGACCCTGGCACAGGCTGCCCAGAGAAGCTGTGGCTGCCCCTGGATCCCTGGAATGTCCCATGCCAGGCTGGATGGGGCTTAGAGCAACCTGGGATAGTGGAAGTGTCCCTGCCCATGACAGGGGGTCAAACAGGATGGACTTTAGGATCCCTTCCAACCCAAACCATTCTGGGATCCTATGTTCTTCACAGCTGGGACAGAGCCCACCTCTTTATTTGGAAACCTCCTAGTTACACAGGAGCAAATGTGTGGGTTTCAAGGTGCTTTTGAAGGACAAATCCCTGCCAGTCAGGCACATCCATTCCTGTTCTTTTCCCCTTTATTCTCTCTGGGGAGTAGCAGCCACTGGCAGACCAGAGAAGCTGTCTCAAGTGTTTGACATGACTGATTCACGTAGCTCAAATCCTGAGCATTTTGCTGCAGAGTGTGCTGGTTTAACATGGGAATCAAAGAAGAATCTTCTACAGCTGCACCCTGAAACACAATTATTTTCTCAACTCGGTGCTTGTACAGCTGCACTGGAGCACAGGAGCACATGGCTCATCATTTCAGGCCAAAAATGCTAAATCTGTCTGCAGTTGGAGGGAGCAGGGCCTGCCTACTGCCCGCAGGCTTGTGCTTGGCCAGTGATCCACAGCTGGGTTCTGGTTTGCCTTCCTCACAGGATGCCAATAGTCTTTTTATTCCCCACAGCCTCAGGCACACAGGAGACTGATTTAAATGAAACAGGCAAATAACTGAGTGTTCATAAAGCCCCTGTATCTCTCTCTCTGTGCAGATACATGCACAGATAAACATTCATTAAAAATAAGAACAGACACCTCCTCTGAGATGAGAAGGATGATTAAAAATTGCCACTGTCCTTAGTGGCACAGAGCATGCAGAATATAACCCCTATATAGGAAGAGAGTCCTGCAGCTTTTACCCCAAAACTGGGGCACCTAAGCAATCACAAGCTCTTTCTGCCATTTAGTGTCTGAGCTTGCTTGTCACCATCCAGCTTCAGGTGTTTCTTGCTGTATCTCTTGATGAGGGTCCCTGGAATCAGCGCTACCACAGCCATGGCCAGCAGCTTGAGCAGCGTGTCCCAGGAGAAGATGGCATCCAGAGAGGTGATTTGAGACAGAATGGCCCCTGTCTGCACACAGATGAAATTATATGGTGTAAGGCCTGAAGGAATCAGAGCAGAAAAAAGCTGTTAGTTCCCCCCTAGAGAGAATTAGCTAAATATGCCCAAAGCCAGACACAGTGCTCTGCCACCCTCCAGGGAAAGTTCTTCTTTATGCTGAGGTGGAACTCAGTGTTTTAATCTACAGCCATTACACAGACACTGGGGTTTGTGCTTTTAACAGAAAGAACGAGGTGTAAAGCAAAATTTGCAGCACTGGGGACACCTCCAGAATGCTCAAGGGCAGCAGAGAGGAAACAAACCAAGGGTCAGAGTCCCAACTCTGCCCTCCCTGGCTCAGTGATACCAAGAGCAGCAGTGTCACACTGTCCCCTCAGGCCGTGTTCCCAGGCCTTACCAATGAGAACGGAGAGAAAGAACTGGGACATGGGGATGTTTAAAATGGGAGCCGAGAGGTTCAGGAACCAGTTTGGTGTCATGGGGAACAGCCTCAGGAACAACAAGAAGAAAAATAAGCAGCTCCTGTTCTCTTCTACCTGCCAAAAGAAACGTTCCATATCATTCCTGCTCCTCAAACAGCAGTAACATTCAAATGGCCATAATACTGGAGTGAATTTTTCTTCTAACATGCCACAGTGTACCATCAGTTCAGAACTGAGGGAAAGCAGCAATCCTGTGTATGTCTGTATGGGAGCCTAATGGTGAGCCAGCCCTCTTCAAAGAAGGGGCGGAAAGGGGATCACACCGGAACGAAAGATCAGGAAGTCAAGAGCAGAACCACCTCCAGTGTACAACACAGCATGGGATGGATGGAGGCAGTTCTGGAGCACAGAAGTTCCCAAACCGTCCTTTATTTCATATCTGCTTTTCCTTAGGATCTAGGATTTTCCTGGCAGCCCCTTGGCCAACAGGTTTGCTCCAAGAGAGCAGTGTGCTCCTAGACCATGCCCTCAGCAGGCCTGACGCATCCCCTGCACAGACTGGTTTTCACTGTCACCCCAAGAGCAGCCTGGCCCAGGGCCATCGCAGGTGTCAGCAGAACTGCCAGCTCTTACCTTCCCTTGCAGCAGAGCCACCTTCTCAGGGAAGAAGTGGACTATGAGCTGCTTGCCAAAAGCTGCAGAGAGCAGGTAGCAGAGGGTGGCTCCCACAGACGTGAGCACTGAGCACAGAACCAGCCCCATCCATGGCCCAAAGAGTGCTCCAGCCAGGACATTCTGTGGGGACAACATGGAGTGAGACCTGGGGGACACGGTGTGTCACAGAACCACAGAACTGTTAGGGTTGGAAAGGGCCTCTGGAAATTATCCAGTCCAAATGCCCTGCCAAAGCAGGGTCACCGAGAGCAGGTGACACAGGAACAGGTGGGTTTGGGATGCCTCCAGAGAAGACTTTGCCCTCCCTTGGACAGCTGTTCACAGTGCTCTCCCACCCTCCATGGAAAGAAGTTCTTCCTCATATTGAGGTGAAACTTCTTGTTTTAGTTTATGGCCATTGCTCCTTATCCTATTGCGGGGCACCACAGAACAGAGTCTGGCACCATCCTCTGACATCCCTTGGAGCTATTTATATGCGTTAATGAGATCTGCTCTCAGTATTCTCCAGACTAACCATCTCTCATCAGAGAGATGCTCCAGCTACACCTCTCTGTGGCCTCCGCTGGACCTTCTCCACCTCGTCTCTCTTTTCCTGGGGAGCCCAGATCTGGACCTGGCACTCCCAGTGAGCTGTGCCTCACAGGGCTGGGCAGAGGGGCAGGGTCACTCCCTGACCTGCTGGCAACGCTCTGCCCGGGGCACTCCAGGACCCACTGACCTTCCTGGCCCTCAGGGCGCATTATCCACCAACACTCCCCGAGCCTTCCCAGCAGAGCTGCTCTCCAGCAGATCAACCCCGACCCGTATTAAGGGTGACTCCTGCTCAGCTGCGGGCCCGGTCGGTCCCTCCGGCTCCTCCTGCCCGATCCGTGCGTCCCCGGCCCCTCGCCCCGCGCCGCCCTCCCCGTACCAGGAGGCTGGAGCCGGGAATGGCGAAACTCTGCTTGTACAGGTACGCGCCGCAGAACAGGGCCAGCGCCGCGCCCCGGTGCTGTCGCTCGTAGTCCCGCAGCGCCTCGGCCAGATCCCGCAGCTCCTCCAGGTCCGCCGGGAACCGCAGCGCCCTGCGAGGGGAGAGACGCTCGGGCAGCCTCGGGGGAAGGGAGGGACGCACGGGCAACGCCGGCCGCCCACACCCACCTGCGCGTCTGCCCCGCGCTCAGCCGCACCGACAGCAGCCACAGCGCGGCCGTGGCGGCCGAGAAGACAAGCAGGAGCCCAGCCGGGCGCCGCCACATCCCGGGTCGCGGCCGCCGCTGCCGCCACCGCTGGACGGAGCCGAGCCGAGCCAAGCCCAGCCCAGCGAACCCGACCCCTCCCGGCCCGGCCCTGCCGCCCTCAGCGCGCCGAGCCGGGTGCGCAGGCGCGGGGCGGGGCCTCTGTAAGGGGCGGGGCCAGGCGGGTGTGAGGGGGCTGCGGGTGTTGGTGTGACTTGGTGGCACCTGCTGCTCACGAGGGCTCCTTGCTGGCTCAGCCGCGGACACATGCTTTGAACCCCTCTTTTAAAACCACGCTTTAAAGCCGTGTGCCGCCATGGTTTTATTGTCGCTCCCCCAGCCCCTTTATGCACTGCGTGGAGAGCGGGTGCCGCGGCTCGCTCCCCACAGAAGGCGCCCGGGGCCCAGCAGGTGAGTCCCACACGGCAGGGAGATGTCTGTCCGGGCACGGCATCCTCGGGACCCGGCTCCTGCTTCAGCATGGGATGGGCTTGAAGGTTTTCTGCGTGTTCTCAGTCAGGACCAGGTCGTACCGGCACAGCTGGGGTCTGTGTGAAAACACGGCCAAAAGTGAAAAAAAAAAATAGTGCTTTTTTCTGTCATCTCCCCACCTGCTGGAGGCCTACATAAAATAAGTCATTTTCTCAAGAGAACTGGCTCCAAGTCCACCTGAAGTGAGGTTGGCTTTAAGCCAGGGATACCTTGAGCATTTTACCATTCTGTTCTACGTTATCTTTTACTTGTGGAAAAAAAGAATCACAAAAAATCCAGCAAACAAACAGGCCCTGGCTGCAGAGTCTGTGGTTCCCTTTAAGCCAGTGCACACCTGTGTCCACCAAACAAGGTGGTCCTTCCAGCCCACCTGCCTGTTCCTGACCCTTCCCTGCTCCAGGCATGAGAAATTCTGCCACTGCTCTGACCTGGGTCCAAACACAGATCTGGCCTGGAGCTAGTTCAGCCAAAAAAACTGAGGAAGTACTTGGGCTTTCACTGGGGAAATATGAACATTAGCCCTGTGTAGTGGGTTGAGCAACAGGGAAGGGGAGAGGGCAGGACATCCGTCCTTGTGGCAGTGACTGATTAGATGATGTGCTGAAAGTCCTGAACTGTGTTTATGGCCTGTGGCAGCCCCTCCTCGGGGAGAGACAGCATCCTGTGATTAAATATTAGGGCATTTGTGTCTGCTTTTTAAAAGACTAAATGTGTATCTGGGACTGGAAGTGACTGTGGCAGTGTGGGACAGGAGACAGGGAGTGGCAGCAAGGGAGAGCTGCAGGACCTTGTTTAGTAGATATCCACAATCTTTTCCTTGTTCCAAGGCTAGGATAAGGGTAGCAGACCTCAGGAAAAGCAAAGAAACATGTTCTGCAGCTCTATATATCTGTTTGCTTCACCCTCCTGACCCTGTGATCTTCCAGCCCTGCTTTAAGCCACACTCAGAGCATGGTGTGGTGTCCACAGTGTCCTTGCACACAAGTCAGCACAAGAGATTCTGTACTTGCTGAGCTCAGGCAGAGCTCCCAGACTCCAGAGGTGGGAAGCTTCAGGGTAGGACAGCAGAGCAGACAGAGGCTAATGAGGTGATAGAAATCTCATCAGCAATGTCTTGAGAGGTACCCCCTGATGTTGTGGGTACCAGGCAGGGCTTTGGGGCAAAGCAGCCAGCAGCTCCCACTTGCTGGAGTTCCAGGAGTGAATTAATCTCCCTGCTTCACTAGCCATACAAATTGACTGGGATATAAAATGTGTATTTGGGGCTGAACATCTGTTCTTCCCAGAGGGCTGTATTTCCCTCCATCCTAGGGTTCAGGCCTGGGCAGCTTCCCAAAGGTAATTTTCCTGACCAAAGGTTAAGGTGTCAGGCCACGTCAGAGTCACATCACATGTGACATGTACCCAGTGCAATAAGACAGGCTCTGTGTTCAAGTAACTATTCAGCTGTGGGATTCCATTAAAGAGGAATTTATTCCCAAGACAGGTGTGTGTGAATTACTAAATGTAAAATAAATCTAATTCTTCTGCACATACTCAGCCAGGCCAGGAATCTGGGAGATTCCTTTACTTCTGTCCAGTCTGCACCAACAGAAATGGTTTGTTTGTAAACATCTGCTCACCTTTCTGGGTTTGTCAGTGAGTGGAACCTCATTTGGAGAATCCTGAGTTTGAATTTTGGGCCAATTACAGATCCCGTGGAAAATGTCAAGGAAATTCTTTCCACATTTTCAAGATCCTGGTCAAACCCAATGAGCAAAGTGATTTGTTTGTACTGCTGGAAGGTGGCAGCTTCTCTAAAGGTAAAGCAGACGAGAGAGTGTCAGTCACCAAGGGAATAGCACTGGGTTTAATGTAGTCACTGTAATATTAGGAACAGGCTGGGGGAGGAGGCCTGAGCTTCTGATTAGTTTCTGATTTACAGGAAATGGGTATGGATTCAGGTGGCAACCTGCTCAGCCATTTCTGCCCTCAGTTTTTTGAGGTAGAAGTGGGGAAACAGAGGCTGGATGCCATTTGGCCCAGAATTTTCACTGTGATTCTGCTTTGATCCCAAGTGGACTAGATCCACGTGATATTTGTACCTGGCTGTGTGTGCAGGCCTGAACACTGAGTCACTTCGAGATATGCATGAAATGTGCCCTGGCCTCGGTGTGGGATCCGTGCTGATTGCTCCCCTGCAGGCAGATACCAGATATGCCTGAGGGAATGTGCACTTAGAGAAACTTGGGAAAACTAGTTGTGCAGGTTTGGCTGGAGTGTAGTTCAGATCAATCAGGAATTTGCATGTCACATAAAGACCATTAATTTGTCTCTGTGAGTGGAATGAATTGATTTTGAATGTGACATATTCAGGCCCAGCTTAATCCCCAGCTGTCTTGGGCACTGGGAACTAGAACAGAACACTCCCTGTAAGAGGAAGGAAAGGGGGAGATGTTTTTCCTTCTGCTTTAGGCCAGCTGTGCTGCTGGCTGAGATTGTCCACTTCATTCCTTAAAATGACAGAGAAGGGCCCAAACCAAAAGGCTGGGCTGTCAGGGCTGTGTGCTGGGGGAGGCTGTGGAAATCTCTTCGGGCCAATAAATCCCATAGGGCCAGGAAATCCCATGTGCACTAGCAAGTATCAGCAGAGAAACTGGGGGAGGATGTGTCACCTCCTCCCAGATGCAGTTGTACCAAGGGATGCACTAACACTTCGAAAAGCTCAGACCAGTAAGACTTACGGATTAACTTTTGATTCTGCCTTCCTGCCATCTTCATCAGCTAGCACGATGCTGAAGGTGCCTCTCCTGGTGTCTTTGTTCCATGTGATAATGTCCACCAAGTAGTGATAGACTGAGGGGAGAGAGTGAGTGGGGTTAGACCCTGTGGGCTCAGTCTGCTGTCCAGGCTGTGCACTGTCTGGGAGCAGAGCTGTGAGTAGAAGATGGACACAGCCCCTGCAGTTTATCTCGAAAATCCCTCTGTCCTCTCTGCTCTCCATCTCCCTTTGCAGAGATTCCACCAGAAACACTAGGAGGTGTCAGGAGAGCACTGCAGCAAGGGCTGTCCCTGCAGGATGGCCTCTCTGTATGGTTCCCAGCACACTGCCTGCCTTCCCCCTTCACTTCCAGACTGTATTTCTTTCTTCAGTCCCCCTCTGAACCCTGCCATTTCTGTTCTTTGTATCTGTCATCTCTGTCACGGAGTAGAATTTTCTGTTCTTTGTTCTGTGAGTCTGACTTCACTTGCTGACCAGCATTGGAGCTCAGGCCATAATCCCAGCCCATGCCCTGGTATGTTGGTAATCACAGGGATGAGGTGAAACTTTTTACCTTGGTGCAACCTTTTTTCCCACAGATTCTCTTCCTCTCCCTGTGCCTCTCTTTTTTCCAGGGTAGCCTTTTCACCTGTACAGCCTGTCTTTCTCTCTTGTCATTCCCACATACCTCTTTCTTTCACAAAAGAATGGTGTGTTGCTTTGAAACATGATTTGGGAACTTTTATACTTAATTTGAAAGTTCTCAGCCAATTTTCTAGAACTGTAAGCAAGTTGGCTTTCCCAGCACTGGACAGGTTGGCAGATAAAGAAGGCTATGGCAAACCACAGATGGACACAATTCCATCCAGCAGCAACTGGAGTTTCTAAAATGCTGGCTTAACACCACCAGCAAATAACTATCTCTGCTTGGCTGCTGCTGATAGAGGCAGTGCACAAAGAAAAATAATCTCAGAAATCTCAGTCACTTACTGCAGAATGGCTCTTTGTCCGCTGTGTCGAAAAACATACTTGTCACTGGATGGCTCTGTTGTGTTAAATAGCTTTTCCACTCATAGGCATAATAACCTGCAGGTGACAGTTTGAAAATTAAACCAAGTTATTGCACAGGTAGATGAGCCGCTAAATGGCTGAAAATAAGCAAGTATTTAAGAAATAGTGCATTGTGTGCCAGCTGCCAAGTAGCACTGACACACATCCTCCTGCACCCCAAAGGCTTAGCACTGAATATGCCTGGTTACTGTTCAGCACTTTCTTCAAGCTGATCTTTTTCCACATCTGCTATCCATGGTCAAGGGTTTCATTTTGTAGTGCAGAATGAGAATCATCCCCTTGGCTTTGCCAGTTCCTTTCTGGAAGCGTCAGGTGTTTTAGCATCAACATTTCAGAGCTGCCAGACTGAGGCTGGGCTGTCACACTCAGGCTGGGGTAGACGAGTCCAGAATTCCCTTTGTTCACCCATTTGCCATTCCTTTTAGAGCACAGAGGGATTTGTGATGCTGGGAATTTAATTGTAAGTCTTATTTTAGCAAGAACAGGCCCCTGTCCCTCAAACTCTGCAACTGAGGGACTTAAACTCACTGTTTCTCTGACTTTAGTGTAAAGATCCCAATTTTAATTTTGGGTTTACTAGTTCTGGACCCTATACTCGTGGATTTCTGTTCTAGATCATAACATGATGTCATATTACAAGGAACAGGCTAGATACCTCGAACATCTCAGTGGAAATAACTTTATTTATGTTATGTTAGTCCTCCAGCAAAACATCACCCTCCGAGTTATAGTGCCGCCAGGCAGCTCTGGGTTCAGGATGGACTGACATTCCCTGGATCCTTACCTAGGATGGGGCATGGCATGGGCCAGAAGGGTTCACAGCTGGTGCATTTGCCATTCCTGTAGTTCCTGTACGAGTTGCAGGGGTATGTGGTGATATTGCAGCTCTGTGTCAGGGAGGACAGGAACAGGAAAACAGACCTCTGGTGGTCACATTTAAAATACTGCAATCCTTAATCATGTACAGGAAAGAAATATCTCATTAGCAATCCTCGTGCCTCAGGACACACCAGTGGACATTTGTGTCTGAACCCAACAATTTGCACTGGGGAGCACTGGGCTGTGGCACAACAGTAGGTGGGCAGCAGCTTCTCCCTTTGAGTGCACTCAGCTCTGCCTGTGTCTGCTTTGCTTTTCCTCTTGTCTTTTTGGTTTTAAAAACATTTATTTGTGTGATTGCTGCAGTTCCAGAGGATCTAACTATGGATCAAGTTCTGACTCTGGTGTTCTCTCCTCTCTGAGCTCAGGCCTGACAGCTGGATATTGCTTTTAGCTTTGCACATGACTTTCCATTTTGGTAAAAAACTCTTTAGAAAGACATAACTAATAAAATGAGTTGTTGCATGAGCAGCAAAATCAGTGAAACCTCATTTCCTAGGGATTTTTAGCTCAGGCTGCTCTCCTATGTAGATTCTCTTGGGTCTGATAAGGGTTGAATTCACAATACTGCATTTTCTTCTGTAATGTATCTTCTTCACCCACCTTTCATCAAACCAGTTCTGCTGCCAGGCTGAAAGGAAAAAAAAGCTTTCTTTTGTTCAAGATTAGGGCTGTTCCTTCCAGACTGCACCTTCTGTCACCGCCAAGGAAGGTGTCTTTGATTTGGGATAACTGCCTGCTCCACATTCATCTTGGACCTGTTTTCTGAACAGGTCCTTCCCACTGCTAGTCCTTGGGCTTTCGTGTGTTACAAGTAATTAGAAACAAAAAATGCCATGGATTTTCTGGACATAGCCACAAAACAAAGGCACACATCTGTCTGATAACTTTTAGCACAGAGGATTAGTCTCACTTGCACTGTGACAGAGGCACAGAGAGGTCACCCTGACTCTCATCTCTGCCTGTTGCACATCAGCTAAACCCCTGTCACGCCAGTGCTGAGAAGAAATTGCTGCCATGGGTTTCCCAGAATATGGATTTCATGTATTTTCTGAGCAGTGATGATGATTCTCTGGCTTTCTCCTCTTTTTCTGATTGGAAACATTTTGTCAGGGTTTGTGCAATTCAGGGCAGGATTAATTACCAGAAAAGAGTGTCAGTGGACAGCCTGGTTGGTCGGTCCCGCCGTTGGGATAGAAGTCGACATGGCCCAGTGCTTCTCCATAACCCAGTCCTAGCAAAAGGGAATACCAGGGCTCAGGGTGGGAGCATTAAACTGTAAAATGCACAAGAAGGAAATATAGCAACCTAACTGGAAAAAATAGTAGTTATTTAGCTCTTGGATGCCTGCTTGTACAGGAATACTAATGTTGTCCCTCTGTTTAGGCAGAAGGCCAAACAGTTGTGACCCAGCTGGGTTATTTTAACAATGGTATCAACTACCTAAAATAAGTCTTTGCATGCAACAGTACAAAATGTGAGGGTTTGTGTCACTTGTGTGCAGGAGAGGAGGAATGATGTGAAACCTGGATGTTGCTGTGCTGCTGAAATCTGACTTCCTGGAAAGGCTGGGAGAAGAGAGGCAGCAATTAGGTGGGAAAGCCAAGTGTTAGGGGTAGGGTGGCCATGGGAGCAGCATGGGGGGCTTGGCATTGCACTGCTGGCCTGGCTGGTGGGTCTGGAAAAGGACAGGGCTGAGAGAGAGTCCAGATTTGTCCTAGAGGAAAGTCTAGCTCTTAAGAGGTGGGATGGAGACTGGAAGCATCCTGCAGGGAAACATGGTTGGGGATAATTGATTTGCTGTGCATGTCACTGGGCTGTGGGACCAGTTCTGGAAATGCTGTGTGCTCAGATGCAGCCTGACCCCGTGGTGGCATGTTGGTGTGTCCTGCTCTGGCAGGACTGTGCTGCAGGACCTCCTCCACTAGTAGCTAAGTCCTTGTAAGTCATGGGCCAGGTTATCACTGCTGTGTCAGCAGCATGTTTTGAGTGCAAATAAACCAGCAGCTCCTGAGGGAGTGCTGGGGACAGCGTGGGCAGCACAGCACCCCGGAGGTTCAGTGAAGAGCGAGGACCCCCAGCGCTGCTGCCCACCAGCAGCCCCCCTTCGCCTCCTCCCAGTCAGTCTCTGGGTTTCTGTGTACAGGAGGGGGATGGAACGTCACCTACCGTCGGTGTCGGAGTGAATGACATCCACAAACTGTGCGTCCGTGGGGTCCAGCCTCTCGCTCGGCGCCGCGCCCCTGTACAAGGGGCCCGCGGGGTCAAGGCCTGCAGCACAAAGCCATGGGTGTGGCAGCGCCTCGCTGCCCTTCCTCGGGGCAGGAGGACTGCTGGAGGAGGGCTTACCTGTGATTCTTCCCAGTGTGCCGTCAAACAGCTGTCCCACGAAGCCAGAGATGTGTGCTCCCAGGCTCACTCCTATCATGTGCATGGAGTCAAGGGATGCTCCTTCAATCTGAGGTGTAAAAGTACTCATGGTCATGTGTTTTTGGAAAATTAAAAAAATTAGGAGGAGGAATGTGACATTCCCAGTGTTCCACTCTGTGTAGATATTTCTCTTTTGACCATGCCACAGGGCAGCCAACATTCCTGTTTGAGACCTATACCTCAGAAAGCTGTGATGAGAACAGTTCAGGAAATGGTTGTATTTTCCTGGGGCAACGACTACAAGTGTGGACAGGAACCACTGATGGGCCCCAGAAGTAAAATTCCAGTTGCTCCACGTGTGATTCTTGCAAGGAATTAGCAGACACTATGATCCTAAAGGATCCAACATCATCATTGCCTGTGCAATACCTTAGAGGAGCTGTGAAATGTAGCTGATCCCCTTAAGCTCCCTATGGATATACAGAAAGTAGAAGTAGAGCTGCTGTGTATGGGAAAACATGTCTGGAGAGCTTTGTACCCAAAAATGTAGAGACTTAGAGTGCAAACTGAATATTACACCAAAATACCATTGTACCAAATCCAAGGGTAGGATTTGGCACTGCAATACACATGCACTTCCAAAAATTAATGTATTCCTTTTTTAGGAGTTTCTATTCCTAGACTTCCTGCTGGTTTAAGCGCTTCCTTTGTGCCCTTTACATACTGTGCCTTAATGACTGTATCATAACATGAGCATCCAACTTACCAACATTTCATCTATAAGTTTCTTCAGAATCTCAGCAACTCTTTTGCACTTCCTGGAAGCATAGCTGTAGATGAGAGTTGTTGCCCCCTGGTTCCAGTCCACAACAATGACGTTCATGTCCTCTACAGAAAGCAGGAGATGCACCAGGGCAGGGATCCAGACCGGGGCAGAGCCCGTGAATCGGTACCCGTGGACGATGAAGGTCGTTTTCTTGGTCACATTGAGGTACTTGGAGGCTGTTGAGTGGAGCTCCTCGGCACAGGTTGGATTCTGCCGGGTGTAGAGCAGCAGCTTCACTTTCAGATCTGTCCCTATCAAAGCATTCCCGAAGCTGAGGGCTGTGAATGCAGGACATGTCTCCTGAGGATCTGAAAGGAGCAGAGTGGCAATTGGAGTTTGGCACCAAGGGGTTTTCTTTAGCCTGTTGTACCTGCCAACCCCGCACAGGGCAGGAAACTCTGTGGTGAGTTGTCTGAGCACAGGGGCTGCTCCTGTCTCCTCTCTCCCTCTCCACTCTCTCATGCTCATGACTGAGGTTACCTTGGAACTTAGGTTTTCTTGCTGTGTTGGAACAAAAAGAGCAATAACACCTTTTTGGAGCAGCATTCCCTGAAACACCACAGCCCTGCTTCCTGTGGCAGCTGGGAGTTGGCAGGGACTCCGTCCAAAAATCTCACTGGTGTGAGGAAGGTATTAAGAGACCCTCAGGTGGGATGGTTACTGTACTGGTTTGGGAGCACACCCAGGTGCTCTGGACAGGTTCTGTGTGGTAGTCACATACTCTTTGAACACCGAGAGACATAATTCTTTCTCCTCCAGGATTTTTCCTGGGGAAGGCAGTGAGAAAGCTCAGAGAGAGAAGAGAAAACAATTCTTATCTCTACTTGCTGTGCCGGGTGATTGGCACATGTGGAATGTGTTATGGAGATTGTTTACCGAAGAAGGGGTTTGTTAATTGGACTCTGGTGATGGTTGTTTGGATTGATTGACCAATTAGGTCAAAGCTGTGTTGTGACTGTCTGTAAGGGGTCATGGGTTTTTCTTTAGTACAGAGTTTAGTATAGCATTAGTATAGTATGTAATGTAATATAGTATAGCTTCATAAAGCAATTGAACAGCCTTCTGAATCACTGGATCACTGCACGTTATTCCCCGGCTGGGGATCGTCCTGCATCGATATGTTCTCAGCTAAACAGGTGTCCTTGGGGTTGGTTTGTACCTTGGGCCTGGAGCTGCCAAGCTGCAGAGTCTTGCCGTGGGCAGGGGCAGCTCAGTGCTTCATTTGTATGTGCAGATGTAGCCTGGTATTCCAGACTGCAAAATGGGGCACCCTTGGGTCTGTGAGATGGTAATTGTGCTTTATACACAGCTGAAGTGTAACTGAATTTTATGTAAGTATTGCTTGATGGGATGGCCTGTGCCATTGGAAAGCTTGCCTTTGTTCTTTGCTTTTCCAGCAGAACACCAGCTGAACCTTCAGAGCCCAATACAGTCTCCAGCAGGGCACTGGCAGGGAATAGAATAACTGTCTCCAGACAGACACTACTTATGAAGGCCCTCACAGGTTTAGTAGCCTCTTCCTGGCTCACAATCCTTTCCCTCAAATCCTCATAATCTTATTGAAGAACCTTGTGGGGGAAAGTGTCTCTCTCACACATATGTCCTGGGCTGCAGTAATTGTTCAGGCTACAGTTCCTAGAGGAATTTCCCTGATCTTTGTTGCTTAAAGGACTGTTCGGTAGGTAGCAGGGTTTAGAAAACCTGCAGCTGTAAGTTAATTATGCTCTAGCAAATCTCCAATGCTCTGTGCATTTTAATTTCTGAATGATGAAACTGTCACAGTTTCTATGAGCAACTTTCCCTTTTCTCCTCCTCAGGAAATCAGGAGCATGAGAGTGATATAAATGCTATGTGCCCAGCACATAAAACAATCCTCTCAGTTGCCACAGTTCTGCTAATTACTTTGTAGAAGCCCCAGGAGCTCTAGAAATAAAAGTTAATAGGCTAAAAGGATGTTGCAGTTAAGTCCAACTGAATATTTTTAATTGCTACCATAAATTCAGAAATAAAATTTAACATCTGAAATCCATGGAGTCCTTCCTGTTTAAAGCCTATGATAACATATGAATGGTGTGACAGGACTGGTGGGAAATGAGCCCCCAGCCAGGCCCAGTGAAATCAGAGACCTTTGAATGCAGGGTGTCCTGCCTGTGCAATGCTTCACTCAGAGCTCCCAGGAGCTCTGTGACTCTGGGCCCTGCTCCCAGGAGGAAAGGTGACCTGGGTGGCTGCCTCCTGCCAGCCTGCTCTCAGTGCCAAGATGCTCTGTAAGAAAGCTCTGTAAGAATCTGCAGCAAGAGTTCTGTGACACTGCTCTTGTCGAGATCCCAAGGTAACTAGCAGAGAAAAATTAACATTTTTTGCTCATGCGTACCAGCTCACACAGTGAGACTCAGTGACTGTCCTCTAGGTGCTACTGCAGCACAAAAAAATACAACTGTGTGTTTTACTAATAACTAGGCATTGTTTTAGTTATTGTATAGTAGCACTATATAGTGTTGTTAATTATCTTTACTGCTACTGAAGCTGTAGCAATACAGGCAGAAATGCCAGGCAGAAATTACTTCTATATGGTGCAAGATTGCACTGATTGCTTAATTTGTTTCTGTATCTCCTACACTGTGCTGAGGCTTGCCCAGAGGAGCACTATGTTTGTCATCAGAACAGCCCAAACCTTCTGGTACAGAAGTGCTTTCAGAGAGCTGGTCAGCATTTGCTGATACCTAACACGGGGACTGTGTAAAGAGCCTTGTTTTATCTGTACCAGGTCTGTTAGATTGGTTCTGTTTTGATTAACAAAATCAAATCAGTGCTAATAAGGGGAGGAAACCTGCCAGCTTCTCTTCTGGCAAGCATGGTGCCAATGCCAGCCTCATCCACCATGTGTTCAAAAACTGACACATGGAGAGGGCCAGTTAACCTGGCTTTGCTCTTCCTTCTGCTGAGCACAGTGCCTCCTACCCAAATGCCTGGAAGTGTCTTTGAAACTCAGGATGACTGGGGCAGGTGGCTTAGTGAGATTTACTCTGCAAGCAAATAAATGAGGTAGAAACTTATCCCCTGGCACTGTACTTAACCCCTGTCCAACAGGTCACCTCCCTCCAGTAAAGGGGAATGAACATGGCCATTAACCCAGCATCCCAGTACCCTGCCTTAGCTCACTAATGGCAATCCCCATTCTCCTTCTGTTCTGTTTTCTGATATGTGAAATAGGAGGCAAACAGTGGTTTGCTGGGCACGATGTTCTAATCTCTCAGAACCTTCAGCAGGGAGCATAAAAATATGTTAAATCCATGTACCTGCCAGGGAGCTGGACACATTTGGTCTCGAGCCTGAGATCAGCCTCCAAGGTGCTATTGCAGCAGTGGAAGCATCTTCAGAATAACTTGGTTCTGAAGTTATATACATATAGATATATGTTCTGAAGTTAGGTAGTCCCAGGTGGGAGTGTTGCAGGGAGTGGAACAGTCCCCAGGCAGGCTCCTGGTATTTACTGCAGTCAGTGCTCTTCAGGCCTGCATTCCCCTGGTGTGTCTCATTCCTTTCTAGGAGATGGTGTTTGGAGGCTTTCTCTTTGGTGTTGATCCTATGGACAGGCAGGGTTTGCCATGGTGGCCTTCTGGGGCTGTGGTACCGAGCTGTCTGCATGAATAAAGTAGCAGCTGAGGTTTTTACCAGCCTGTCCTCTTGGAAAGGCAAGTTCCAACAGATCACCTCAGTGGGTCAGTGGCCACTTGGCTGGATGTGTGGCTGTCCCAGCTGTGGTCCTTGGGACACAGAGCTGCTTGCTCCACTGGATGGAGCTCAGCTGAGCGTGTCACTGCTTCTCTGTCTGCAGGAGCTCTGGCCCACCATCCCCTGCCACCTTGCCTGAGCTTTGTGCAGTGAGTGTCATCAGACTGGTCTTAACCATCAACAATATCTTTCCCCCTTTAAGCACACTTGACTACCACACCATGAATCTCGAGAGCATTAGTGGTGCAGATTTCCATCGCTTTTCCACAGAGAGAGTGTGCCCTCCACTCCTAAACTGGTCCTCAATAGCTCACTGCATTTCACTGGTGCCTTTTCACACCGTTCTCTTTTCCTGCTTCTCGTGACTGCATTTCTTACAGTTTTAACCAAACAAACCAAGCAAAAGGCGACCCTGAGATTACTCCAGATGAATGAAACCCAATGAAACACAAGTTAGTATTTTTAAGAACATTGTTTTTTTAGTCCTGTTTGTTTTCCCTACAAAGCAGAGAGCTGTAACTTGCCTTGCTCCCATGTGTATGCTAACACAAGGCAGTACATTTGTTTATTGTTACACAGGTTTGTTCTTGTAGGGCTGTGAGGCTATCAAATGGAGCTTACTGTTCATAAATGGTAATTCATCCTTTGCCTCTGCCATACATGATACCCCTGAGAAGAAATCATTATTCTCTGAAGATTTCAAATGACGTTTTCAGTGTCGATGGATAGTGCTTATATAAGAGAAATGTTTGCAAAGGGAGGAAAAGATAATAAAAAATAGTTCTGGTTTTCCATTTGGAACTCTTAGATCTGACTACATTCATGTAACCAGAATAATTTGCTTTGCCAAAATAAATAATGCTAGTGAGAAATCCTGTGCAGTAACTGTAAATGCAGAGGGCAGGTACATTCATGTTGCTGTAAAACACAGAAAATGTGTTATATTTGACAAAAACATTCAAAACAAATGGTTGAGTTCTTACCTGTTTTCACCCCATACAAAAGGCAGATGAACACAACACACAGCCTCAGCATATGGACTTCCACATGGAACTTCTACGGGTAAGAGATTTGAAGGATCCCACAATTTCTCTAGCATGTGTCGGCTGGCTCTGACAGCAGTTTGCTTGCTTTTTTTTTTCTGCCAGTAACAGTAGGTGTGGTAAAAGGAGGAAGTTGCCAGCCAAGAAATGAAGACCAGTCAAATGAAGCTTCTTCTTAAGAAGGTGGGGCACCTTCTATTCTAGCAGGTTTCATTAATTTAAATATAGTTTGCCGTGGGGGATGACTAATCAAAGACACAAATGGGTTGGTAGCTGTAAGCAGCAATTTGACTACACGTGTTGAAACTAAGGAAATTATTGCCTATTTGTCTTTTGCAAAGAATGTCAGGAAGATTGTAGGTGTCACTGCAAGTCTGATAAGCATCTGGGTGGGGCCGGTGCTTGGTTTCACAGGGCCCTGCCTTTGGAGATGTCATGATGATCCCTAATATCTCCCATGTCCTTCCTGCTCTCCTGAGAGCCATGGCCCAGAGTCCCTTCTAGAAATCCTGTCACCACCTCAGGCAGGAGACAGGTGCACAGCACTGTGTGGTGACAAAGGGAAAGTACCACTTCAAGGTGTCTGGCTCTCCACTGGGCTCCCAAGCAACTGCTGTCTTGGATAACACTCATACAACTGGCATTCCCACATTTTCTCATGGACCTGCTGGAACCTCATAAATTCAGCTCTAATTCAAGTAAGGAAGCCTTTTTTTTTTTTTTGCTGGATGGGAGGAAGGAGATTGCCAAGGAAAGACAACTAGCCGGGGCAGGAAAGGAGGTCTGAAATTGGAACTGGAAGGTATAATGGTAAAATTGGGAAAACAAGGGTGTTGGGGAGTTTGTAAAGGGATGAGAAGGGAGGGAGCAGGGATGGCTGCTGGATAGAAGTAGGGTGGTAGTTTTGCTTGGCATTTTCTTAGCAAATTCTTCTAACATAGGCCAGGAAAAGGGAACATGGGGTGGATTAGAAATATCTGATTAAGCCCAGGCTCTGCTTTCTTTCCCTTGGTGATGATCCAATGAGGAGCTGAACTATTACAGCTCCCAGCGGCATAGCTGGTTCTTTGGTCCATGCGGTACTTATTAAGCTTTTTGACTTTGCTAATTCTCAGGTTAATCCTTAACTCTTCCTGCTGCTTGCAGCTCCTTTTCCTTCAGACAAGTGTGTGTGATGCTCCTCTGGTGCAGGCATGGATCACACTTGAGGCAGAGCATGTGTCTAGCATGATTGTTTCACAAGCACCTTGAGCTCTTCAGCCTCAAGCAGCTCAGCAATCTGAGTCTCACTGAACATGTACCATGCTGTGATCCCATTTGATAATTACCCAGGAAAAAGTTGGGGCTTGTTATTTTGAAGAAAATCAACACTGAGAAAAGACACCAAATAGCATTTGTGGATCTGGAAGTTCAGGACAGTATTTTTTCTGCTGTACTGACAAAAGAATATAATTTAAACATTGTTTTCCATCCAGCTCCTTTCTCACCTCTACCAGTGATCCTAAAATCTGTCCAAATATTTTCCCTTAGCAAGAAGTTCTGCCAGTGGTGAGACGGAATTGGTCCAACAGTGAAACACAAAGAACAGAAGGCTTTTACCTGTTGCAAAAGACATCTGAGATAAAATAAGGTCCTTGAGGGCCTTGCCTTTCATTTCAATACGAAGAGGTAACAATGTGTTGCCTAAAGCTAAGCCCTACTAATTTCTTCTCCCCGTCACTTTTTTTAAATTTTAATTTCCCATCTGAGGTTGCTCATCTGAGTGACTCGCACGACAAGAGGCCCTACACTGGGACTGGCAGGTTCTTCCTTGGAGCTCTCAACCATCCCTTGGAACACCATGATTTTGAGTAACCACCATTTCAGCATAAATTAGACTGTCTGTTCACTGTACACATTGGCAAACATTCCCAGGATGTCAGCACTGGAAATGCTGTCCACCACCACCATCAGATCCTGAGAGCAGGAATTCAAGTGCTTACAGGTTACTCCCTGCTCTTGATTCTGCTGACCAACCTTTCACACCTGCCCCACACATCCTGTCTCAGCCACACACTTGTTAAAGATGGCAACAACTCACAGCTATTTGAGTGTTGCACACTGAACTCTAAGACAATAATCCCACTGTGAGCTTTGAAACCAATTGCAATTTGAGACAGTAAAAACTTTTTAATCATGTGTAGAAAACGTTTAAGATCAGAATTGGCACCAACTTAAGAACAATTTAACAGAAAACATGAAATAATCTTAGAAGCATGAAACATTTTGCACTTGGCTCTGAGATGTTAGAGCCTCTGCTATTTCACATTCAAGAAAGAAGCATTTAAAACTCTTCATTGTGAGCAGAACCACTGTTGGAATCTGAAAGTTTCCAGAATGTTGTTTCCTCCTTGGGGCAGCTTATGACAGCAATGGTCAGCCAAAAAATATTTTTATGTTGCATTCATGTATCCACTGTATGAAATCCCACTGATTCACTAATTTCCCGTGGGTGGAACGTTTTCATGGAGATACTGGAGAGCCAAATCTGTCCACTTCATTTCTTGCTCTTTCACAGACTCAGTGGTGCCACCGTTGTCTTGCTCTGGTTCAGGGAGCTCATTCTGAGAACAAAACACAGGTAGAATGCATTCCACATGTAATACACTTTCTGCAAGCAGCAGGTTGTTCTATTTGCATGGATAGATACAAAACCCCACAAACGAGACCAGAGGGTGCATCTGAACAATAAATCTCATACATACTGATCCACTTAAAAATATTGCTGAGCCCTGTCATGAACAGTATTCTTTTCATTTGAATATGGTGCTTAATCTGAAAGGTAAATTGTTTTCCAGGACCCCGGGGCCTTGCTATACACTCAGATTGCACATGCAGTGAGGGAGAATATACAGCAAATGCAAAGTAAGTAAATAACAGTACAATGCAATTATTCCACTGTTTGTTTGCAATGTGCTGCTTCTGCTGTTGCCAAGAATACAAATACTGCAGACAGCTGGTTCTGTAAAATGTTACTTTCCTATGGCAGATGAGAAGTCCTTCCTGTCTGTATGCTGGACTCAGGTGTAGCTGTGCTGGATCAACATTAGAAGCCAGAACCCCCTGCCAGGTGTGCCACAAAGCTGCTCACAGCACAGTAAGGGGAAGGAAAGTTTAACTGAGATTTCATTTTCCTTCCTTTATTTGTTCTCTGTCTTGCTGTATTGGTGTAGTCACACTGAGTGTGTGCTGTTCTGCCACATACCATTTGGGCAGGAATTCTGAGTTCTAGACCTCTGGAAATCCCAGCAGGAGCTAAATAAAATGTTTCAGCTTTGAAAACAACAAATGATCTGAACCCATTTGAGTTCCCAGAAATGTCTCAAGTGAGCACTGGAGCAGACTCTCAACACAGGCTCAAACACCACTTTCACAGCCATTCTGGTTGCTTCTTTGCCATGTCCCTGAGTAAGTCCCCTGTGAATTCATGCTGGTTTTTCTATGTGATCAGAGCCAATCCCATCTCTGGGGATCTTTATATCCACAGCCAGGCCTTTCTTTCTATTGGTAGTTGGTGAGGCTTCCTTCTCTGAGGCTGTCATCTGTATGTGACTGTAAGCCATCATGAGATGGCTCTAAGGGAAGAAACAGTAATGTTTGACTCAGGGTGAAGGCAGTAGTCAGCAAGGAACCTGTTTGTGGTACTCAGCTTGCCTAATAAAGGTTATTCCAAGCAAAGGAGGGTTTGGGCTCTTTTAGCTGAGACTCACACTTCTGCAAGATGCTTCCCTCAAGCCCAACTCTTGGTAGGAAAGTATGCGCTGGACATACGGATTTTGAGTTGGGCAGCTGCTCCTCACTCTCTCTGAAAAGCCAGTGGTGGCAGGGCTAAAGCTTGAACCATGTCACAAATTTGGAATGTCTCTCTGCTGAAAGAAACCAGCACCCCACAATCTCCATGGCTGCTTTATCTGTGCTAGCTGGGATAAAGCTCGTGTACGAGACAGAAAAAGAGAAGGGAAAATCCTCAGCTACCTCCAACTTCCCTGGAAGTTTCAAAATAGCTAAGGAAAGGTGTGTCATTGTGGGAGATCTGAAGTTTCAGCTGTGGACTCTGTGGGATCAGCAGTAGCTTTTCCCCTGCTGCCCCTCTCCAGCCTTGCAGCTGGATGAAAGGAGAGGTGCCATGCCTCGGACACAGCACTGCAGGCAAGAGTCCTGCTGCACCTGCCAGTCCTTCACTGCTGTCCTGGAACTGCCAACAGAACACTGTATCTGGAAAAGACTGCTTTGAAACATGTATGAAAACGTCTCAGCTTCTTTCAATAGCCTTGCAGGAAGTGGAAATAAGGAGTAACCAAGACTGGAACTGTCAGTGAGACTGATCCTCTGCTCTCCAAACCAGGAAGTGGAAATAAGGAGTAACCAAGACTGGAACTGTGAGACTGATCCTCTGCTCTCCAAATCAACCAGGAAAGTACCTCAAACACCAAGAACAAAAAAGGGAAGCAGAGAGAAAGGATGATTCTACTTCTCCCTGATGCCAAACCCAGGACAGTGCAGTGGGAAGGGCACTCCAGTTCTGAGAGGTCAGGGGATGAGGGACAGAAGCATCCATGTCCTCATGCACTCAGGAATGACTGGCATATAGGGCAAGGAAGGAGTCAGATCCAGGAGCCTCTTGTACAAATTAGCTGCACCACGAGCAACACTCTGTGCCTTTTCTTGGAAGGCACTGTGACCAACACAGCAGCCTTAACTCAGATTGATAAGCAGCAATTCACCTACCAGAGGGATGGCCACGTCCTCATAGGGCAATTTATCTTCTCTCCACGCATCATCGATCAGATCCAGGATCCTGCCATCCCTCTGCACCTCGCTGTCCATCCTCACAGCGGGCGAGAGCAGCTAAACCTGTGACACAAAGCAGATGCTGCTTTAATAACATCCCCAGCCAAGGAGCTGGAGTCTGGACTGTGCTCCAGTTTTAATGCAATCCATATGAAGTTTAAACTTACAAGGATACCTTGATTTCCCTAATCACTCAAAAAGGGGTTATAACCACAGAGAAGAACTTAATGTGAAAAGAACTCTATAAAAATGAATTGCAGATTGATATGCATCAGAGATGAATATATAAAACCAGCTGGTTATTATTAATGATATTTACATGTGTTTATATCTACCTACTGACTTTCAGAAGTCTAATTTGAGTGAGTTTGAACACCTAGAGTGCCCAGAACCCTTTGCCGCGTGCTGGCTTACAGCCCCTGACCAGTGCCGTGCCTCACTGCCTCCTTCGCATGTCTGGGAGAGTCACAACAAAGGACTTTAAGGTAGCCAGAACTCTGCCCGAACCTGAAGTCCAGCAAACCGGTGAAACAGAAGCAAAACGAGACCTATCTTTCACCCCCAGCTCCTATAATTACTCCAGAGTGTTTAACTGTACTGTGCCCTCCTGGAAGGGCCACGCCAGGCCCTCGCCCCGGTGTTCCCTGCGGGGCAGCAGCAGCAGGCAGCTGGAGTGAGATAACTGACACTCATTCAGCACCGAGCCAGGCCTGGCACTCGCCGGCTGCCGGAGCCGCGATATGGGCGGCGATGGGCACGGGGCTGAGCGCATCCCAGCCGCGGCGCGCGGCGATCCCTGCCTCTCCCGGCCACGGCGGCTCCGTGACCGCCCGTGCCCCGCGGTGCGCCCCCGCTGTCCCGCGGTGCGCCCCGCTGTCCCCGCGCTCCCCAGCCCGCCCTACCCTGCCCATCTCCGGGGCCCGTGCTGCGCAGGCGCCGCCTCAGCGCATGCGCAACGCTGCGCCGCGGGGCCGGACCGTGCCCGCCGGCAGGGTGGGAAAGGCGGGAAGGAGGGAGGGAAGGAAGGAAGCAGGGCAGGCAGGAAGGAAGGAAGGAAGGAAACAAGCAAGGGAGCAGGGCGGCCGGCCAGAGCTGGGGTGTCGGGCAGCCCGGAGCGGAGCTCGGCCCGGGGGCTCAGGGCTGGTTCCCGGGGCGCGGCGCTGGAAGGGCCCGGGCAGCGGGCGGCTGCGGCCGGGAGCAGCGGGAGGGGGAGTGCCTGCCGGAGGCGGCTCCGGCGGCTGCAGCGGGGAGCGCTGCCCGGGCACGACGGCCACTTCACAGACGTAAGCTGCACGGGGCAGCTTTGGGTTGGACATTAGGAGGAATTCCTTCACAAAAGGGCTGATTAGATATGGGAAGGGTCTGCCCACGGTAGTGGCGTCCCCACCCTTGGAGGTGTTTAAGGAAAGATTGGCCGCGGCACTCGGTGCTCTGGGCTCGGTGACAAAGTGGGGATCGGTCACAGATTGGACTTGATGGTCTCAGAGGACTTTCCCAAGCTCAGTGACTCTGGGATTGTCGCCTTGGCCAGGGGTGGTTCGCTCCGGGCTCCTGCCGCAGGTGCCATTCCTGCCGCTGGCAAGTGGAGCTCGCCTGTGGTATTGCCTTTGGGAGGTTACTGCTCCTTTTCTGTTCATTGTAACCATGCTTCCAGCAGCGCTTGAAGATTGCATCTTTCTGTGTTTTTAAATGCGAAGTAATCCCAGTCTTGCCTCTTGGGCAGTATTCTTAAATCCTCCAGTGTATTGTAAAGTTCTCTCCACTTGACTCTGCTACAATTCTGCCTTGAGCTGGGATGCTAAGCCTTGTTTATTTTTAAATGTGTTGTCTTGTTTTGGTTTTTTTTTTTGTTTTGCAAATACTTCAATTTTCTTCACTTGCAGAAGTGAGCAGCCAGCTCTCCTTGCTTCAGCTGTTGTTAATGAAGGAGATTGTTTCCTCTTTTGGGTCTTTACTCAGGTGCCTGTAACTTGCACATTGCAACTTGCAAGCATGAGAGGCCAAAACTAATACTAAGTCAGCAAACCTTATGTAGCATAAAACTGGCTAGAGGTGTCTGATTTTAAGGCTTTTCCCCAAAATCTGGGTATGCTGGCTAAGTAAGCAAAGCTGGCAGGCTGTGAGGGTGGTAAGGCAGAGGCACAGAGCTGTCCCTTCCACGGACGTGTCCAAGACCAGGTTGGACAGGGCTTGGAGCAACCTGGGGTAGTGAAAGGTGCCCATGGCAGGGCTTTGGCATGAGATGGCTTTAAGATCTCTTCCAGCCCAAACTGTTCTGGAATTCTATGCTGTCTGTCTCCTCATCTCTCTGCCCACTGAAAATTGATTCTGTATAGGTATGATTAGCATGAAAGAGGAGAGCTGCTACTGTCTAATGTCTGCTGTTGCCACCTGGAGAGCTCTTGGAATGCTGTCAGCAGCTCAAGGGATCTGCTCATCTGCTCTCCTCTACACCCTGCCCTCAGCAGAACCACGAAGTTCTTCTGCATACTGATTGAGTTTTGCTAAGCACAAACAGGACCAAAGACAGACAAAACACTGTCAGAATAAGGATAGGATTTTTTTTCCTGTGCTTTTTTTATATGCTTGTGGTTTAAAACACAAGCTCCCAAGGACAGGTTTTAATCCCTGAATTGTGTTTTAAAGTGCTGTAGGAGCACGATAGAAGATTGTTTGGGAAAGAGAGCAAAGCTGAGCCTGCATTTGTGAAAGTCTCCCTTGCTGATTGCTTAATAATGCCATCTTAATCTTTGAGGAAAGATGATGCAAGGATCCATCTTCAGTACATGGAAAGTGTGTAGATTTTGGAAACAGAAATTTGTGTTAATAGCTCTGAACAAGTTTAACCATTTTTGTGTTAGCTGCGGTTTCATGAAGGAGGCATTGAAATAAATTCTGTCTTCCTGGCTGTGGTTTCATGGGAGCTTTTTATTCCCCATTTTTAGCTTTAATGTAAACCCTTCTTGCTTTCACCAAGATGTGAAATTTCTTTGGGTATGCATGTGTTTGTTACTTAAAAGGTGTAGTTTATAACTGAAGCAATGTACTGCTACTGTAAAGCTGTTCAACTTGGTTTTATAATTTAAGGCATAATTTAAGAAGTAATTTTAAGGAGTTAGTGTTTTCTTAAAATTCCACAACCGTATGAACAACCAGTGTGTTCTGAGTGTAGTGGTAACCTGCATGGTCTCTTTAACCTAGTCTGTAACAGAGGCCTGAAAAATATGCAATTTATGGATGAATTCTTGCTGCTACTTGCTGGTGTTTTCTGTCTGAAGTGACAAACTTCCCTGTCAGAGGTGGATCTTGGGCTGGCCCCTTTGAAGCCCAAATGTTCCTGTTTTTCCACAGGCTGGTGCTCCCAGGAGATCTCCCAGTCCCTCTGTGTTGAGTTCACACAAGTGCAGATTCTCATTGCTCCTCTCTGAATTTATTAGATCACATGATTAGATCACTGCAATTTGGTAGTGCTGGATGATAGCATTGGGTATATTTTTCTGGTAGAAAAATCTCTTTTCCTCTATTTGGCTGTAAGTTCATGAAGGTGCCATTGTTTTCCTCATTGTTTTCCTGTAATTGCATGCTCCTTGTATGTTTTTTGACTTTGCTTTGTGGGCTTCCACTTTCCTGCAGCTGGATGGAGAAGCAACCTGGTTTGTGCATTGCCATGAGTGACCACTGCTTTCCTGTACTTCCCTGGTACTGAAGCCACCAGGATTCAGTGATGGAGGCTTTGCTGGAAGGAATGCAGAGAAATGGGCAGGGGAGGTATGTATGCAACTGTACACAGCAGTCATTCCCAATGATTTAGGTATTGACCTTGCCTCTTACTCAGAATAAATCCTCTGGTGTAAGTGTGCAGTGGCCTTCAGCTGCTGCAGAAGTGAAGTCACTTGGGGAGCTGGCTCTGCACTAATCCCTGCTTATAGCCTTAATTGTCAGAAATTTAGTTGTACATCTTCCTGAAACCCCAGCCTCTTTTTTTGTCAATTGTTATTGTAAACTATTCTTACTGTCCAACATCAGGAGCAGTAGTAAATAGAGTTGTGAATAAATATTTATTTTGTAACAGCCTTGCAAGGTTAATGAGATGTGACTTTGTTATCTGATTTCACTGAAAACATCTGATTATTTCCTGCTTGTGTTGAAACTGCAGAGTCCCACTCAGCTCTGAATGAATCCTTAATGCTCTGTCTGAGGTGAGAGTCTCTAGACTTTTCAATCCCCGAGAGACTGTAGTGACAATAACAGAACAAAATGCTTTATGTGTTAAACAACCGTGAAGCAAAAGTCACCGATGCCATTTTCCTAGTCATCCTTGAGAATGTGACACAAATTTATTTGATACTGTATCTTCTTTAGTGAATTGGTTCAGAAATCAAGTTTAGAATTTGCTACATATTAGCAGATGCTGTGAAGGAAATGTTCCTGCTCTGCATAATAGCTGCTAATTTTTGGTTAACTCACAGGACAGGGTGAACTTCAAATGTGACTGATTTTGGCTCCTTTAAGAAGTATTTCTTTTCCTATAGAAAAAGTGCCAAGTAATGAAGTGTGCATATGCCCTGAGGGAACAGAGAAATTTCCATCCCTTAACCTATTGATTTCCATTTCTTTTCAGTTCTTCCCTTTGACAGGCAAATTAAAGGGGTAGAGATCATTATGGAGTTCACCACCCTCTAGGGCTGTGTCTGGCAAACCTTAATATTGTCCCTGTCTTGGCAGCTGGGAAGTTTTAGAGGAGTTACTTGAATTGGCTTCAATAATTACTGCACCAAATTAGAAATCTGGGCATCGCTAGGGAGCTCGTGCTCCCCGATGGATTGCGAGGGTTTGATTCTTCATTATCATGTTGTCATCCAGCCCCCTCTGCTTCAGGGTTTGTCTGCATTTGTGATCAACTTCTGTTTTTGGGAGCTCATAGCTTGGCTGTAAGATTCCTCTGGTGACTGAAACATGCTATAAAATGCCACTGCCTGGAGAGCAGTTAAGGCAATACAAAATATGAATTAAACAGGCTTTGCTTTACTTACATAATGCCTAGTATCCAAGGCAAAAGGCTGAATGCCTAAGTGTGAAGTGCTGTGGTTTGGTGGGCATGGATGGTGTTGGGTAAAAGGTTGGACTTGACTATCTTGGAGGTCTTTCCTGACCTTAATGATTCTGTGATTCTGTTCTTGTGAGCTGATTTGAAGAGTTTTGTCTGTGAGCACTGTGTGTGCAGAGTTGGTGCCTGGGTGCCAGACAGTTCTGCTACCTTTGTTGATTTGGGACACCTGACGTGTTGGGTGGAACCTGCTTTGTAACTCCAGGCTCTCTTCCCTCCAGTGGCGGATTCTTGACCTCCTGTGAGGCTGAGCTGCAGGAGCTGATGAAGCAGATAGACATCATGGTGGCTCACAAGAAATCCGAATGGGAAGAGCAGACACAGGCTTTGGAAGCTTGTCTGAGTGCTCGGGAGCAGGAACTTTCCTCTGCCAAGGCTGCTCTGCAGGAAAAACAAAAGGAGGTACCTTGGTTTCATACTCTTTTTTTGGTTGGAATCAGCAGTGTGTTTTACCTGTTAGAATCCGGAAATCAGGAATAGAATTTTTAAAGGACCTGTTGGAGCAAGGTGTCTGGTTCATAACTCAATCCAAGTCGAGTGATCCGCTCCCCTAGGGTTGGTGGAAGCTCACATATTGAACTGTTAGAGTTATTAGAGAGAACCCAGAGGCACTGGTGCTGGCTACAGCAGTAATGGACAGCCCAGCAACATGCAGTCATTGGTAGAAAAAACCCATTTGCTACTATATAGACTACACCAAGAAAACCATTTCCTACTATGAACTACACCAAGATATTGCTGGGAAACTCTCCTTGGGCTTTTTACAGAGCTCTGGTTTTGTGATCCTTAAATGAAAGCCTGAGGGAAGTGCAAAAGAAAAATTCTGTATTGGTGGAAAATTATTAGTTAGTGAAGTTTTTGTGCAGGATGTGGACTATAAGGTGCAGTTGAACCACAGAATTTTCATTTGCAAGAATGGTGATTTTTATCATATAGTTTATTGTTGTTATTATCAATTATGTTTTCTCAAGACACTTGAAATGTCTCTTACCACCAAAAGCCAACACGGATTTCAAACTGAACTGTAAAGTATGTTTGAAGTCACTGCTGGAGTATATTCATGCTCTTGGTTTAGTCATATGAATTGTCTGTGGGTTTTCTTTTAATTTTAATTTGTTGGCTTGTGACCACTCAGGTTGTGGCTGGAAAACAGATGGGAGGAAAAAAAAAAAAAGGGAGAAAAGTGAGTCACAGGAGCAGCTGAATCAGTGTCAGGGAAGTCTTTTCTGTGAGCTTCAAAACCCCTTTTCTTACTTTTTCCTTGCTATTAGGATTCTCTCCTTTCTCTGAGCATAGTAAGATGGTATGGCCAACTTTTCTCTTGGTAGATAGCTTGACATCATAATCAGTTTTGTGATGAATTTATGAAAATTCTGGCTAGAAGTAGGCTTTTGGCACAAACCAAATATATCAGCTTTGTCCCCAGGAGTGAAATCCAGAAACTGGCTCAAAACAAGAGGACACAACAGAAACAGTTGTGGCCCCAGCCTGTCATCTTTAGGCACAGCCTCCATCTATTTGATATTGAGGGGCCCCACTGAAATATCTATGTATCTACTGGCAATAAAGCCTACTTCTGTTGTATTTATTTGCTTTTTATCCCTTTGTTCAGGTTGGCCTGCTGCGTCGCCAGGTCGAAGATGTGGAAAAATCCAAGCAGGACATGGTCAGAGAGTATGAACAGCAGCTGAAGAAATTCCAGGAGGAGGTGAGTTGCAAAAAGAGAAGTTTGGTTTCTAGTTCCCCGCTGATGATGGATCAATTACTTTGTGTCATTGTTTTTGTTTCAATGCTGTGGTTTTAAAATTCCCCACTGTTACTGTTCGTGTGCCTACCAAAAAGAGCATTGAGCATAGGTAAAGTGACATTTGTATGGCTCAATTGGCCTATTTTTTGTGATTTGGAGGAGCTTGGTGACAGAGAACTGTTGGGATAGGAATGTTTTCATATGTTGGACATCTGCAGAAGTTCACTGCAAGAACGTCCTGTGTTTGCCCATCCCAGTCACCACAGTGCTGGTTCTGGAGCTGCCACAGGTACAGGCAGCAGCAGTTTACTCCTTCAGCATTTCTGAAATTTAAAAAGGGTGGAGGTGTAACTGGCCTGGCTAGTGTGAGATCAGGAAATAACAGTGGTGTGTGGTGTTATCTTTTTGCCTTTGTTAGCGCTGATGACTTTAGTAGGGATTTTGTACTCTCAAGGAATATTAGTCTTAATACCCTTTATAAAAGCCAAATGTATGTATAAAATGCTGTTTGACAGTAATATCAGAGCTTCCATCTCAAAGTCTCTTGCTCAGTGCAAGATGATACCTGTCCTGCAGGTGGTATAGCAGCATTCCAGATATATGCCTGAACTCCTTGCCTGTCTGCACTTGCCAGTAGCAGGGAGTGAACTGGCATGAGCAGCTCACAGAGCACTGACCTGTTTTCTCTGGAGGGCTGGGCCTAGTTCCTGCTTACTGTAAGCCATAAGTGAAATTAATTTGGTAGTCTGTGCTCTGATGACAGAAGGCATCTTTTCTCATTTAAAAACACCTCACTATTCCATATGACTAACAGTCTTCATTGGCTGGGTGTTCTCACTGGAATTGTGGATAAGCTGCAGAGCAAAGCTGAGGTACATTGGCAGATCAGCCTAAATTGCTATGGCTGAAATACAGCCTGTGTGTTGTGGCCTAAATTGCAGTTTGTGGGTATTTTACCTACACAGTATTAATGCCGATGACATTGAGCTCCAGTATTCCTCAGTCTTCTGTTCTTAGTACTGTTTGGGGAAATTATTTCTGTCTCTGTTTACCACCATTTCCAGTGCAATTACAGGTACAGTGTCTAACTTACTGAGACTGTTGAAAGAATAAACCTCTTATCTCCTGATATGTTTGGCAAAAGAAGTTGGTATTAACTCTAAGCCTGAACATCTGTCTGTTCCCACTGAACACACCAAAGTATTGAATGCATCAGGTCTTGAATCACATTTTTTCTTCTCATGGTCCTTCTGTTCGTTCCTGGGCTTAGCTTTGTCCATCAGTAAAACAGCAGTGATGGCTTCGCAAATTGATGTGGCTGTTTGGGAGCCTTTTATTTAATAGTTAAGTAGGGGGGAGCTCATTGTATGAAAAATTCTCTGCAAGCTGCAAGTGATTATTTGCACAAAGGGTCATTTAAATGTCAAGAGTTTTTTCCTCATTCCTGCTTCTGATACAACTTCAGCATCCTAGCAGCAGGCGTAGGAGTGATATTTTCTGTTGGCATTCTCCACTCATTGTGAAATACTCAGTGTATCTAAGCAGAAAATGACAGATGAAGTGGTGTTGGTATTATGGGTAATGGCAATTCTCAAACCTTCCTTCTCCCACTAAGCAGGAGAGTTCCAGTTCCCACCTGAGCTGCACAAATGTATTTTGATCACACAAGATTTACCCATGTGTGGTGTGGTGGGTGTGCTCCTGTGGGTGAGCAGATCAGCCACAGGTGCTGCTGGCTCTTCCTGGGGCTGGGAACCACCTGTAGAGAGGGGGATGCTGTGCTCTTGTTGCATTGACAGCTGCCTGTAAACCTCCAACTGATCAATATTTCAGTCATGCTTTAATTATGGTAAGAGAGAGCTTTAGTTAAAGCTGCTGATGACTTCAGTGACATCTTGCTACTCTCATACAAGTCGTGTGTTTTGCAGTGCTGTTGGTATAAAAGACTCGTTATCCAAATAGAAGCCTTCACTTGGGAGCTGTGTGGCCTTGATGAGGGCATTGTTTGTGTGAACCACTTTGTGTGTCTTCTTTCAAAGGGCTGTTTAATTCTTGCCTTGGGGCCTTGAACAAAGCTCTCTCTTTCACTGTATTCTGCAGTTGTCCCGGCTGAGGAGGAGCTATGAGAAGCTGCAGAAGAAAAAAACAAGAAGCAGAGGAGAAGCTAACAAGGGACAAGAGGAGGACAAGTTTGAATTGAGCCGACTGACCAGGAAGCTGGAGGTATGTGGTGAAAAAGGAAGTGCTGACCAGCTTGTATGTATTAACTGCCTTACTGGGCTTCACTGGTGACTGAACAGTCCACTTCCTAGTGGGTCCTGCTTAAGGAGCACTGCCATCCGCTCTCCAGGTGCAGCTCTTCTCAACTGCTTGTGTGATAAAGGCAGTTTCATGTTTTAGGGCCTCTGCACAGCTTAAACCTTAGTGCTGTTCTTACCCTTAGATGAAATAAAAGGAAGGAGGTGCTGGAAGAGTAACTAATTATGTGAATGGAATTAATTCCAGTGTGGGGAGGTTGTATTCTCACTTCTTTGAGGAGGAGAGAGTTACATGTCAAACTTCTTCTCAACCCTGTCTCATCTTCTAATCTTTCTGCTCTGCTGAGCTCAACCCCACTCAGTTTTCTCCTCCTGAGAGATGTAGTAACAACACACATCTGATTGATGTAGTGCCCAATTTCTGGAGCAGAGATTAGCAGTCAAATTCTGTATTTAATTCTTGTCATCTCGGTGATTTCAACAGCAGCATGTTTTTAAGCTAAAGCCAGTCTGAATTGTTGAACCCCTGACAGCAAACCCATGAAACAAGCCATGAATGTGTTGGCACTTAACATTTGTGAGCAGCTTTACCTCGGGTGGGAAGGAATGCAGCGAGCACGGTGTGTGAGGGCTCTGCACTGCTGAGCTGCTGCATCAGATGACTGGCTAATGGTTTCCCTGCTGCGGGAAAGGTGTGAGGATACGGTGGGAAGAGAAGGCAAACATGGCTGTGAACTGGAGGGGAATGTACTGCTCCAAGCCACCCCTGCTGTCCCTGCAGGAGTTCCGTCAGAAATCACTTGACTGGGAGAAGCAGCGCCTGCGGTTCCAGCAGCAGGTGGCATCGCTGGAGGCGCAGCGCAAGGCTCTGGCAGAGCACTCCGAGCTCGTGCAGGTACAGTTAACATATGCTGGAAGTTTCTGCTTTGTCTGTGGCAGGGAGGGAGAGGCTAATGAAATCTCTCAGGCTCCCATCCAGTTCAGATTGCCATTGAAGTGACTTTTAATGTTCTGGCAGAATAAGCTTTGCTTGTACGAGTGCTGTATGGAAAAAAGATCTGGAGTCTGTCATCAGAGATTAGATAAACCTTGTGCAGCTCTCCCTGCCATCACTCTGGTTAGCAGAGAAGAGAGTGGGATGCAGATTTCCCTGGGAGGCAGAGACCACAGCATATGACACTTTAAAATATGTTACATCATGTTGTCTAGTTGAAAGCTGTGTACCTGCCAGCAGGTAAATATGTACCTTGTGGGTCCAGCTCAGAGAGTACTGTTGGAAAACAGTCTTCCCCTACAGCCGAGACTTCCATAAAATACTGAAGCAACAGCAGTTTTCAGCCCCCCACCCCTTTTTTTAGGTCTCCCAAAGGCAAGAAGTAGTGGGGCTGCTGTTCTGCAAAGCTGATGGCTCAGTGAATTAGTGGTGCTGCAGCAGAGCAAGATGAATTGACCTAGAGCACAGCTGTGAAGTCACACAGACACAATCACAGCAGACACTGATAAGAAGCTCTTGCTGGGGACTTTGCCTTAATGGGCTCCTGAGTTGCTCTTGAGTGGAAGCTCCTGCGAGGAGGGAGACTGTGATGACAGGATTGAAGCTGGCTCTGACAGGGGCTTTGTGAGAGGCTGACACCAGGAGATCTACAAATGCAGAGAGAGTCCTTGAGCAGAAGGTCTTGCTGCTCTGCTGTCTGTGTGTCGTTGATAGCTCAATTGTTTGGGAACAGATGTGTCCTTGGAGCTCAGGCTGGGACATTGGGGCACAGAGGAACTTGCCTTGCTGTGCAGCAGAAAACCAGGAGGCTGGGGAGGTTTTCCCAAAGCGGCATAGGTGCCTTAGGTGCACAGGTACTGTGAGCAGACTGCCTGAATCCTCAATTGCTTTGAAAAGCCCAGCATGGAAGTGCTAAATTTTTTGCCTTGGATGTTTCTGTACATTTTACATGCTTAGTTGTCTTTCTAGCGTAAGGTCAAGCTGAGATCCATGACCAAGGAGTAGTGAACAGACTGCCTGAATCCTCAATTGCTTTGAAAAGCCCAGCATGGAAGTGCTAAATTTTTTGCCTTGGATGTTTCTGTACATTTACATGCTTAGTTGTCTTTCTAGCATAAGGTCAAGCTGAGATCCATGACCATGGATTGCTTCCCCTCTCCTTTCATCTGGCTTCCTCTAAGCTCTTCCAGAGCAGCTTAGGGAAGCCTGGATTTTTTCCCCAGTACAGACCACCTTCTGGAACACCTGCAGCCTTTAAAGTCAGCCTTTCCTAAAAACCTGGAATTCTCTGCTGACCTGGATGTTGTGTTGGTGGAAATAAGAGACAGCATAAACGTTTTCTTAATGCAGAAATAAATGTTCAGGCAGTCTGATACTCTGGCTTCTTGAGTGAAGAAAGGCTCTGCTTCAAACTCTCAGCCCTCTTGATTACCTTTTCTGTCATGCCTATTTAAATAATAATAAAAGGCTGTAATCAAAACTGTACCATAGCCTTGCAAATGAGCAGTTCTTACAGTTTGTGTAAATCAAGGCATGTGACGATTCTGAAGCTGGCAGGCATTGCTACTCTTTGAAACTGGGAGTATAGGACTGCTCAAATATTTTGTTTCAGCCTTTCCCTACAATAAGGGACTATATGAAGTGAATGTTCCTAGAAGTTTATGTGAGAGCTGGCTTGTTAAATTTCTCCAGCTAGCTGTGTGGAAAGAAATGCTATGAAATCAAGTATTGTGCCTATAAATTATAGAACAGGTATTGTTTGCTACTCATACGTTCCTTGTAACTTTTTTGTCTGCCATTAAAACACTGAAAAATTCAAAGTGAGCATTCCCCCAAGCTGCTGGAACCAGGTATTTACTGGACAGAGCAAAGCAAATTGGCTGTTACAACTGGTTTGTTTTAGGGCTGTTTGGTGGTTGTGGTTTTGCAATTGTGCACACAGAGCTGCTTTCTGTCCTGGTGTAGAATTAATGGTTGGGTAATCTTTGCCCTGGGCTCATGAGCAAAAAGTAGCAGGAGGCTTTTTTCTTAGACAAATCATACTCAGGCAGCTGGAGTGATTTGAGATTCTCATTTTCCAGATTCTTTTTGAACTGCTTTTAGAATCAAAGGGCCCTCTCCTTTTTCATTTTGTTTTTTCCTTATTCTGTTTGCCTTGGGAAGTTTTATCCATCACGTAACCCTGGAACAATACTCTCCCTAATTCCCTGGAAGGTATTGTTGAGAATGAGAATGTGGCTCATTACACCAAGAAATCAGTAGCTGTGTTGAATTTAGCTTTGGTACCAGCAGCAAGTAGCAGTTCTTGGTAGAAGTTTGGTGTTTTTGCAGTTGAGCTCTAATGCAGGTGATTGCTGTTGCAGACCCAGCTGGCCAATCGGAAGCAGGTCCTGGACTCGGTGGAGCTGGCGAGCCGCTCGGAAATCCAGCACTTGAGCAGCAGGCTGGAGAGGGCCAAGGACACCATCTGTGCCAACGAGCTGGAGGTGGAGAGGCTCAGCATGAGGGTGGATGAGCTCAGTGAGGACAATCGCATGATTCTGGAAGATCAGCAGAGAGTTCAAGAGGAATTAAGGCAGTCCAAGAAAATGTTAGAGGTCAGTGGAGGAACTCTTAAGAAATGGGGTCTGAAGTGGTGGGAGGGCTTTTCATCCTGGAGTTTTTGTCTCTTTCTAGAGCCTTTGTAAAGTTCCTGATTGGTATCAAAACTGACTTTGTAGCCATGTGCTGCTCTGCAGTATTTCCAAGGGTCCTAAAAAATCTGATCAACCTCTTATTGCATTGCAACAAACTGGTTTGGTCCCTCTTGCAGTGGTCATTCCTTCTGCTTCCTGTGCAGGTGTTGCAGGATGAGAAGATGGAACTGAGAGCCACTTTGCAGTCTCAAGAAGATTTCATTGACAGCTCAAAGCTGCACCAGGAACAGTTACGGAAAGAGCTGGACAGGATGACTGAAACTCTTCACACAAAAGAACTCCTGATCAGGTAGCATCTGTGCCTTGCTGGTACTTTGGCTCTTCAATCCCTGTCCACGTTCCAGGTTCTCTCACTGAGGACAGTAGCAGCATTTTCATGCAGCTGGATCTGTATTGGTTGTATTTAACATAGTGCACTGCAGTTTCTCACAAGCACTGTGCTGCCTTGCAGCATTTTTCTATTTGCATTGCTTTTGGAATTAGCAGATAGTCAGTGAAGAGCATGGAAGGAATCCACTTTCCTCAGCTGGGTTTCTGGAGGCAGTGCAGGGCTTTTGAGAGTGTTTCTCCCAGGTATTTTCAGCCAAGTGCTAGAGGCCTTTTGGGGTTTGACAACGTGCTTATTAACCTAGGTGAAAGTTCTCACTGACTGGGGCTTGGTGAGGTAGCTACATCTGTGACAAAATCATCTTGGCCTTTCCCTTCTGCCTGGGCAATGTGCAGAGGCTGTTGGGTTCTGGTGGCTGTGTCAGAAGCTTTGGGTGTTGGTCACCTACCAGTCTGTGGCAGGAAGGCCAACATCAAATTAAATGTAGTCTTTTTCAGTCAGCCTTAACTCAAGCAGGGGCTGTCATCCAGCTGCTGTGTTTGCTTACTCACACTGCACATTGTGGTCACCTGCTGTGTATTTTTCAGGGAACTCCAGGAAAACAGTAGTTATGATCCTTGTACGAGTGAACTCAGACATGTTTGTTTCTGTGCTGAGACTGAAGCTGCTGTTCGTGTGCAGGGCCTTGGAGGAGCGCTTGCAAGGGAAGCCCTTGTCCTCTGCAGGGCTGGAGCTGGAGCAGGTGCTGCTGCAGCTGGATGTTGCCCAGAAGAAGGAACAGCACTTGCAGTCAGAGGTGACTCGTCTTGAGAACAGGTAACCCTCTTTTTGCTCCTTCTGCAAGTGCAAGTAGTCTTGGATAATAATACTGCACCTAATTGTGTTCATCAAGTTAACCAGTGATTTTTGTAGGCTTGCTTTAAATATCAAAGGGCCAAAGAAATCAAGTGCTATTCATTTTGCAGTGTAATAGTGACTGCTTTGCTAATTGGTTGGCTGCCTTTCTCTGCTCATGGTGGGTGTTCTCAGTGTTCCAGCTTGCTTAGGCTGAGCACCTTCACTCATAATAGGCTAAGGGAGTCTTTGTTAGGCAGCTGGTTAGAACCAGATCCAGACCTTCCTATGAAGTGAGGATTATAAACAAATCTGTCCAGAGAGACTGGGGACTCCCCATCTCTAGAGGTGTTCAAGACCAGGCTGGAATGGGGGTTGAGGCATCCTGGTCCAGTTCAAGGTATCCCTGCCCATGGCAGGGGGTGGAACGAGTTGAGCTTTAGGGTCCCTCCCAACCCAAAGCATTTTGTGACTCTATGATTCCTCTCCAAGTTTGTGGTTTTCAGCCTTGTGTTTACATAGAAGTTTTGTTATCTTAGTTTGTAAATAAACGAGGAAGAAACAGTTGTTATCTGTTAGATGAGCTTCCTGATCTCTTGTGAAATGATTTTGGAAAACAAACCCAGAGGGCTGGTAAGGAATTGTAGGCTGAGTTCAGTTTCTGTTGTAATGGACATAAAGGACTGTCTGGAAGATCAAAGTTTCTCTGACCATTTCCTCCTCCTTGGGTTATTCTAATCTATACTTTTGCATTTGGCACCCAGCCTGGTGTCTTCAAATGCCAGGTGTGTGCAGCTGAGCGAGGAGCTGGGTGAGAATATCAAAGAGCTGCAGTCCCTGGAAGAAGACCAGACTGAGTCAAGGGCAGAGATTAAAAAGGTAACGTGGCTTTGTTCCTGGGGAGTGGGATGGCACTGGTGGAGTGAGCTGATCCCTGTGTGCCAGGGCTGCTGTGCAGGCAGGGATCTGCTGGAGGTAAGGAGCACAGCTGGCACAGGAAGGGTTGAGAGGACACCTGTTTGCAGGTGTCTGAACCTGACTTTGTGGGGATCTTCTGGGCCTCCCCCAGAACTTCTCTACACTTGAGGCAGGACTTCAATTTTGTCCTAGTCCTGTGTGAATAAGGGAGTGTGTTTCAGGCTGGATAGATGGACATGAGGGCAGGGGCTGGGATGAATGGAGCAGCTCACCTGCCACGAGGGGCTCACCCCAGAGCTCTGAACAGCTCACCTGCCACGAGGGGCTCACCCCAGAGCTCTGAACAGCTCACCTGCCACGAGGGGCTCACCCCAGAGCTCTGAGCAGCTCACCTGCCACGAGGGGCTCACCCCAGAGCTCTGAGCGCCCACGGGGGGCAAGCCCTCCACTAGCTTGGCTCTTCATAATTGTCTGCATCAGCTTGTGTGAGAGTTTTCACTGGAGCCTGGTAGAGTGGAAGCCTCATTGAACCTGAGTGAAAAACCTCACTTGTGTGGAAATCTTTCATCCTTTATTCTGAACATACAGAGGTGCAGATCTTGCCAGAGATGTGTGCTTGGTTACACATCTAAACAGCCACACAGTAAATGAATCTCCCACAGGCTGCTGGGGAGGAGGGAGAGATTTATGAAGGCTGTTTCTGTTTTATATACTTGGGAGGCATTGAGGTGACATGGAGATAAATCACCGTGTGAACAGTATTTACATGGGTAGGCAGAGATCATCTGATTCAATTTTCTAAAATGCTTGTAATTCTCAGAAAAATCCTGTGTGTTTGGGTGGTTAATATTTCTGACTAATGGAATGGAGTCCTGGGGAAGGAATTATGCTGCTGTTGGTCTGTTGTGCCACTGAGTAAATATGCAGTGTGCCTACCAGTATATGGTATGTGGTGCAGGTCTGCCACCTCAAAAAGCATTGATAAACCAAGATAAGGTATGGAAAAAGATGACCAAAAGGATGGAATGGTTTTTATATAAGCAACAGCTGAATGGAATAGGAATTAGCAAACTGGAAAAGAAATAAATGAGATTGAATGGACTGAAAATAAAATCATGCCTGTCATGTGAAAAGTAAATAGGGAATGATTATTCTCTCATAATGCAGGGCCTAGTGGTCATCACAGAGAGTTATGAAAACAAAGAGATGTATTTTTACCCTGTGCATAGCTGGCTGGTGGAAGTTTGCCATGGGAAGCTTTAGTTGCTATGAGCTAACATTGATTCAACTCTAATATCGATTCAAAAGACTTAGGGCAAATTAATTCCTGGAAGAAAAATCAAGCTCGAGCTATTTAAAGCTACCATCTTTAAATGGGATCTTCAAATACCTCAGGAAGGCAGAGTGGCAAATTGCAGGGTTATATTTTCCAAGAGTTACTGTGCTTCCCCAGCCATGGTGAACCTTTGGCTCTCTGGTTTTGGCTGCAGAGGTTGAATGATGAGCTGAAGAGGCTGTTGGTTTGATAAATTGTGGGTTTTCTCATGGCATGAAACTTCTTTCCAGTTGGCAGGGTGTGGTGTGGGAAGGGATTGGGATGAGGTGGCTTTCAATCAGGAAGGACAAGCATGTGCAGAGGTTTTGTTACATAGAGCTTTTTGTATTCCAGGACTGAGATTTCGCATTCCCATGTGCAATACTTTTGCTTTTTTAGCTGAAACATGCTTTAAAAGCTTGTGGGTGATGTGTGTATGTCTTCCTCCAGCTGAAAGACCAGCTCTCTCAGGCTGAACAAGTGCACAGCAGTGAGCTAGAGGGGATGAAAAGGGAGATCTCCAGGCTGACACAGGAGCTGCAGCAGCGGGACATCACCATTGCATCGGCGAGCGGCTCCACCTCAAACCTGGAGCAGCAGCTCAGAGCAGAGATTGAAAGAGCAGAGAGGAAAGCAGTGGAGCACAGGGTAAAAAAGGCACAAGACTCTTATGCTATTTGTTTAAGGGATCTGAAACTTGGAACACCATCCTGGTTTTTAGCTACATTAGTAGTTTCCTTCTCTCTTTAGCCTCTGTACGAAAGCTGAGGATGTCGTGGGCATGCATTGTGTTCTTTTCTCTGAGCTTGTTGTTTGTCTCCTCAGGTAATTCTGGTCCAGCTGGAAACCTTGAGGCTGGAAAACCGTCATCTCTCAGAGATTCTGGAAAAAACAGAGTGTGGTAAGCTGAAGGTATGAAGGTATTGAGGACCAGGAGCTGGAAAGGGGCTAGCCTTGTGTACCTGCCTGGGAATAGTCAGAGTCTTTGCCTAGGCCTCTCAAAATGGGGGACAGAGCTCAGTGAACTTAAAACCCAAGCAAAAGTGGCAATTTGAGAGGAAATAAGGTACAGAAAAATCAAGCATTTGTTCAGTCAGAGAGTGGAGAACTGCAGAAGCAGCCATAATTTCCATGTCTTCTCCATGGGCTTTGCCTCGCTTTTTTAATACATTTCATTACACTTCCATTTTAAGCCAGCTTACCTCAAACCTTTGATTCTCAACCTGTGATGTCCTTTTGACCTGTCCTAGAACTGTAACTGCTCTGGCCCTTGAAATGCTTTGGGTGAGAGCGTGTTCTCCCCTGGTGAGGAGCCAATAAGCAGGACTCTCCTTTGCTCTCCATGAGGGATGCAGACTGGGAATATGGGCTGGATGTGTTGGGGCAGTGTTCTTGGAAAGGGCCCTGTGGTGGGCTCCTGCAGCTGAACAAAACCTCCAAAACCCTTGAGGCAGAGGGGAGAAGAGGAGCCTCCATGGCAGAGGTGCAGCCTTGGCAGAAATAACGAGTTGACTCATTTTGTGAAGGAAGAAGTGGCTGGTTTGCAAGTTCTGTCTCATCTTAAGCAGAATGGCTGCTTCCCAGGGGGCAAGGGCTGGATGCAGACAGCTGAGAACCTCATGAGAGTATGTTTTATCCTGTTAGATCTGTGGGAAGGAAATACTCAGCTCTTAGTATTAGTTTGGGATGATTGTCAAACGCGCAAAGTTACTGGGAAAGTGCTGAACAGAAGCTTGTGGCTGGTGAGATGGATTAAAAACACAGCTTTCTAGAGGGCTGGTTTGAAACTGAAATAACATAAGGCCCATTACTTTCTGTTTGAAAAGTGCCTGGTGGCTTTTGCCTGTGTGGTAGCAGTGTGTAAAGCAAGAAATCTTCCTTAAAAAGAGGCCCCACAGCCCCAAGGAACAGAAGCTGGATCTTGGCCTCGCAGTCCTAATGCACATTTGGGAAGACCTTAGATACAGAGCTAATGAGAATGAATTAAGCATTTGAGTTTAATAGAATTGGCAAAAAGCAAGTGGGAATGTCACGGGAGTAGAAGCCATGGAAATTATACCCACTTGGCCTAGTAAAAAGAAAATGATGGGAAGAAGTAAGAGTTTCAGAGTTTCAGAAAGGCCAGAGGGAGGTACATCTGAACTATCCTAGGTCCATGTTTTCCTGTTTAAAAGGAATCCAGTGGTGAGAGAGACTGACCATCCCAGGCATATCAGCAGATCAGCACAGTGAGTCTGGATGCAGGTCCATTAAGGCAATATATGTAATTAATTTTCTCCTAGGAGATTCTTGAAGGTTTTGCCAGTCAAAATGAGGTTAGGGGATATGCCATAAGGAATCTCTTGCTGACCTTTGCTCTGGATGTGACTGTGGTGTCTTGCAAACCTGAACTTCTGACTTCTGCCCTTCTTTGCCTGTTAGGGGGACCATGGCACCCTGAGAGCACTCAGGGAGGACTACACTGCTGAGCTGCAGAAATTAATATCTGAGAACCACCAGCTGCGGAAGGACCTCGTGGAGACCAGGGCGAAACTGGGGGTCACGGCACAGGTGTGCCCAGGTGAACCTCAGGGCATGGCTCAGCAGGGGCAAGGCAAAGAGCCCAGGGATGTACAGCACAGGTGAGTGACCCCAGGGATGCTGCTTCCTCGGGGTGAAGGAGAGCAGGAGATGTGTGGGGTTTAATGGCATGCTGGGTGTCTCCAGTGCATCATGTGTCTGGGAGAACACAAGGTTTGTTTGGGAATCTGCCTTTATGCCTTAAGCAGTGCAGTAGCTTGAGTCCCAGCTGGTTTGTGTTCTGCAGAGCCAGCAGTGTTTGTCTTTTGTCTGCCTTTGCCTCTCTCTGGAGCAGCAGTCTGTGCTGTTTTTGGTGACAGAATTAGATGTGGCCCAGGCAGCTGCGTTCCTTTCTGTTGCTGTGCTAGGATGTGCAGGCTGTGGTTTTTGGTATCTACAGTAGCAGAAGAGAGAGAGAATTCCACAGGGACTGAATGTGTGTCTGGAAGCGCTATGGAAACAAGTTTGGATTGCCAGGGCTGTTAGTAACATCTATGTTAATTGTTGCCTCTGTGTGAGTTTTTGCTGGAGTTGAGCTGCTAAGAGACAAACTCAGTTCTGTGCTCAAACCTGCCTTCCAGGACAGCTCAGGAAGCACAGCACGAGCAGGATGAACACACAGGAAGGACTCATCTCCAGCCTGACAGGACTGCTCAGCATCATCACAGGGACTCCCAAAGTTGTGGGGCTGCTGAAACAGGAACTGTGACCCCTGAGGTGGGTGAGCCACCCTCCCAGAGCAGCAGCAAGAACTGCAAGGAGTCTCGTGCCTGGCTGGCAGCGGAGTCTGTGCTTCACGTGGTGCCTGAAAACAAAGATTTTGCAGATGAAGCATCTAAGCAGCCTGCCTTAAATCATCACAGAGAATCTATGGTTTTGGTAAGCAGTTGTACAGGAGCTAGTTGCTGCTTAACAGCTGAAAATAGAGATGGGTTCTTATCTGGCAAAAGGAGACAGGCATTTGAATGCATGACCTAACTGCATGTTGTGTGTGATCCTCTAAGTAAATCAAATATTAAACAGGGAAGGAAAGCCACTGCTGGATGGTTGAGACTTGGCCAGGAGGATCCATATGGTGGCTCTTCAGAGCTCCTTGGAGAAGAGCTTTGTGTTTATGTGCTTGCTAAGTTAATTCCAGGAGCTCATGGTGCTGGACCTCACTGTGTACCAGGGCCTGCTCGTGTCCCCTCAGAATTCTGCTTCAGCTTTTGGCTTGGGTCTGTAGCAGAGGCTCAGAGTGGATGTGGAGTGCTGAGTATGTTGGTATTTCACAGTCTCTGGGTGACTGGTTGCTGCACATCTGTAAAGCACACGGTGAGTTTTACCCCTTTTCAAACAGGCTGCAGCAGTCAGCACACTGAACTTAAAGCTGCTTATGCTTGCAGATGACAAAGCCTAAAATCCCTGCTTCACTGCACAAGGGGAGCCTGCTCTTTTTCCCAGTTGCTGATCATACTTTTTTCATCAGGAGCAGTGTTAGCACTTTCTCTGTCCTACCTCAGCTCAGTTGCTGAAGCACTTGACCAAGATACAGAAAATTTGCACTGAACCACTTCTTCCTGTCATGTTTAGGGAAGGGAGAATGCTGAGCACTAGTCCTTGCTCCAGATGTGTTGCTCCAGCAGTGTTCAGAGCAGTTTCTCTTCTGTTTTTGTGTTGGTAGCAGTGACATCTATTAAACTGTTAGGTATCTTTTTGTAGGAGTCCAGAGAAGAGGCTCAAATGCTAAGGCACAGATAAATGTAGACTTGTCAGGTCTTGATCAAGTTTACTACCAAGAATAGGTCTTGATTTTTCAAAACTAAAGTAGCTTGTGCACATACCCAGAAAACAATGTTGGGAATTTAAGGAACTGCAGTATTGTAAATGGAAACTCTTCAGGTTGCAAGATTGTACCCAAAGTGTGAAAGGTTCCACTTCAGGGTCTGAGAAGCTCTAGGGCTTGATGTTTAATAGAAGAGAATGGGCTGCTTTTTATTCTGAGCAGTAGAAATAAGGTTTCTAAGGAAATGCAGATATTTCTCTTGGTTGACTGGGTCAGGCTCCAGTGTCTTGAAATCCTTTAGCAGTAAGAGAGGAGAACTCTCTTCAGTAGGCAGTAGTGGGGTGGGAGAGATTTGCTTGTTGTCCGCAGCCTTTTCTGTTTCCCTTTGTTCCTGGCTGTTGACAAGACCTGAAAACCATGAGACTCCAGGATTTGGAAATAACCAGTTCTTTTCTCTTGCCAAGACACTGAGACAACTTGTCTGTAATGGAAAGCAGCCCCTTAGTAACCTTAATATTTCACGTGCCAGCCCCTGTGCACGAGGCTTCTCTTCATCAACTTGTACATTAAGCCTGGTTTACAGTGTTGTTTTTGTAAGTTAATAACTTGTGGGTAAGTGATGTGAGGAGCAGGAATAGTTGTTGACTGTAAAGGAAAGAATCTGGAGTACTTTGTTGACCATTGCTGGCTGGACTGAAGTGCTGTTCTGTGAGCTGCAATGGGAATTTGGCCTGTACTTGCCTGTGGGATTGTACCAGGAGCCTATTACTTTGGGGAAGAAGAGGAGGTATATGAAAGAAAGCAGAGATAATCCCAGTGTGGAATCTGTGGTAAAAGAAAACCAGTCTGGCAGTGCTTTCCCTTCCCTGGACCCAGACTCTGAGGTGCTCCCACTCACTGGGATTTTTATGGAGACAAGGAGCAGGATGTAAATCTTGATTTGCACCAACACCCAGGGCAAACTCCTTGGTATTCTGTAGTGACCTTCTCTAGCCTTGATTTTTTGGTAGTGTTGGCTTTGTGCAGGAGTCACTGCTGGCTGTTGGAAGAGACATTACCTGCGATACAGGTGTGAGACCTGAGTGCTTAGTCTGCCCACTAGGATGGAAATGAGCAGCTTCAGTGGTGTGCAGATCAGTGGTGTTTCTGGCCAAAACTTGGAATGAAGGAATGCCTGATAATCCCTTTGTTTCCCTTTAGTGCCCCTTGCCTACCGCTTCTGTCGGATCCATTGCTGCACGATACCTGGAAGATGAAGAAGTGAGATCCCAGCACATCCTGGAGTGCCTAAATGCTCACATTGAGGAACTGAAAACAGAGAGTGCAAAGATAGTGAGACGATTTGAACACCAGGAATAATGTTCCTTGTGGAATTGGAATGCTGGTTTCCTTATGTGCTTCCAAACTGTGACTGGGAAGGTGCCTATATCCAGCTGGGATTGGAGCTTGAGTGAGAGGCCATGTGTCCCACTTGGAGCTGAATCAGCAGGATGGGAGTTGAGGAAAAGGAGCTCCTGTCTGCATGCTTGCTCTGATGAGGGCTGTTACACCACAAGCATTTTAGTCAGCTTGCCATAGGCATTGCCAGAGACCTGATCTCAGCTATGTGCTCACTCACAAAGTTGATGGTGTTTTTTAAAAGCAAACCAGTTGCTAGTTTTTATGTATTTAAAGTGTATTTTATACATGTGAAAGCATTGAAATAAATCAGAATGGCCAACACCTCTTTTCTTGTTTATACAAATACACAAAGGGATTCTTGTGGCTTATATTCCCTTCTCATCAGGAACCTGGATCAACACCTTTTCCATCACAGCATAGCTATGTCCTTTAAGGAACAGGGAATAAAATTCCTCTTTCCTTTAGGCTATCTGTATTTTTTTCCAGTTAATTTGCCCTTAGTGGAATTTCTTAATATTTCCTGGTTCTTGTAGCTTCTGCCCTTTCCAATTTGTATAGTATCTGGTGTCTTTATCTTGCTGTACAAGGTGCTTGAAGTACTGCAGAATAGCTGAGGAATGAGTGGCTGAATTCTGGATGTGGCTCTTGGAAAAGAGAAATAGGAATGAGAAATGACACTAGATGGGATTACCACAAGCAGGTGAGGTTCATCCACATGTCATTGCAGCTGCCATGTGAGCTGGTGCCAGCCTGGGTTGAATCTGGACAGTCCAGTGGAGCTGCTGCATCAAAATAAATCTGTGACCTCTTTTGGAGAAAATATTCAATCTTTCCTTGAGGGAAGTAAGTTGTTAATGAGTGCACAGGACTTATTTCCTATGGACTTATTTTCTTTTGGGGTCTTTTGCAATTGGTCTTTCTTTTGCAATTCTCCTGTAGCTGAGTCTTTATGGTCTTTGTGCAGGCAAACCTTGGAATGAGACTATTCCATGTCCATAAGTTTCCTGTTCCTTTCCATCAGCTTCACCTTGTGTTAGAGCAGCTTAATGCTGTCAAGGAACAGGAATTCAAAAGCACCACATGTACACAGAGCCCAACCATTGTGTCAGGTGAGTTCAGCCAGGGGCTGCACTTGGGCATGCATCTCTGCATCCCAGAGTTTAGAAATGTTCCAATCCAAAAGTGATTGTGTTTTAACTTTCTTGTGGAGTTCCTTGCACGAGGATAAAACCTTCAAATCCTTTCTGGATTCTCATTGTGCAGCCTTGGTAATGACTGTGGTCATCCAGCACTGGCCTTGGATCCCCTGCAGAGCTGTCCATGGGTGTTTTTGGAGCATCCTCCCTGTCTGTCCAGATCTCAAGTAAGGACTTGTTGGACATGGGGCATTTTGATAAAATCTGAACAGCAGAATACACCAAACTATTTCCTCTTTGCAGATAAGCCTATAGATGCACTGAGTGTGTGATATGCCAGAACCCTTAGGGATCCCTCACAGCCTTCAGTGAGGCCACCAATTTCATTTTTAAATGATACCTTGCAAGTAGTATTGTATTTCCTGGTGATTTGTCAAATTAGTTACTGGGTGTTGCATCATGCTGTTGGTGTTTTTAGCAGTTCAGGAGACATTTTGCCTTGTTTGTGATGTGCTCTTCCATATCCCTTCAGAGATATTTGGCAGTTCATGTTGGCAGAAGGGAAGAGCAAAACTGAAGATGATCCATTTGCTTAATTAGCAGCTATAATCCTACAATTTTATCAATTTCTAATACCTGTAATAAGCTGCTTTGTTCAGAGAAAATTCATTCACCAGCTTCATTCATCTAAAAATTTGAACTAACGTAATCTAAAGTTAGAATTGCTGAATTACTTCTCTGTGTTGGTGTGTGTGTGCTTTGTCTTTCCCCCTTTCTCTCATTGCAGATGCCCTGAGAGAACTGAGAAATCTGTTCCAGAACTGTTCTCCTGGTGTTGGAGCCTTGGCTGCACTGAAGAATGTGCATTTTTTATGAGGAGGAGGAGAAGGAGCTGTGTTTATCCTGGAAGGGAGATGTCACAGCAAGTGCAGACTTCTGAGGTGCTTTTATCTGGGGCTGCAGGGTTTCTCAGGAATTCTCTGCCTTTGCAGTGTCAAACCTCCATTGGAATAATCACCTGGCCCTGGAAACTTTATAATTAATGAAGCTGAAGAGGGGGTTTATGTCTTTGAACTTATGCCTTCAATAGCACTAAAGAATTTCTTGCACACTCACAGGGCAGAGCCAATGTTTGTTTTCTGATTGAGACAAAAGTGTGGAACTGTATTTGCAGCATTTCCTTTTGTACATCTGTAGAGTGGGAAGCTGTGCAGGCTTCATCTGTCTTTAGTGTGTTACAGTTGTTCTGCTGTGGCTCTGACAATGCTTGGGGGTCACTCTTTACTTTGAGGGCTTAAAGAATCTGGGACTCTGTAGATGTGTGGAATTGCAGGTGCCTGGAGACTTGGGTTGCAGGAACAGGGAATACTCCCCGAGGTTGTGCTCAGCAGGGGGAAATAAACTGTCCTCTCTGCTCTTCTGGGTCAGTTTTTGTTCCCCCTGCCCTCTTGAGACAGAAGTAGAGCTTAGAAAGAGGGCTTGTGGAAGTGAGCCAAGGAGCAGGGACCGTGTTCATAGCGGTGTCACCTGCAGAGAGGCTTTACCTAAGTGTCTGTTTGTGTGCTTGTGCCTATTTGTGAACATCAAATGTGTGGTTCCATGAAGTGTGTCTGTACTTTGGTATCCTTGACCCTGTTTGGTGGAAGAAGTTGTTTTCTTTAGTCACTAAGCTCTCTGGGATGCTTCCTTATCCTGCCATTGTAAGAAGTGACGTACTTGACTGGATCAGCTTGACCTGTGAAATGAAAGCTGCTGCAGTGTATCCTCCTTGATCTGAAAAGTGGGATCTGAGAAAAAAGAGCCCTTCTGCCAGGCACCAAAATAAACCAGGACTGTCTGTGCTGACAGACAATACTTGCTTTAGCCTTCAAGGTCCTTGGGCAAACAAAAGATCCCCGAGTCTGCCTTGCATCTGTGCTGCTCAGTCTGTGCTGATGCCCAGGGAGTGGGAGCCTGCTGGGCTCCATGGATTGTGAGTGTTCCTGCAGGGAGGAGCTGCTGCCACCAGTTTTTGAGGGCAAACACACTGAGCTGTTTAGGGGAGGACTTAAAACCTACTTTTGTGTTGCATATGGAGCCTGTTGTCTCCAAGTACAAAAAGACCCCGAAGCTTTGCTGTGCTCCCAGCTTACCCTGGAGTAAGCCCTGTTAGCTTACATGTGGTGTTTATGCTTGCAGCTCCTGTCTGCAGCAGCCTGCATCCTCACAGAGTGCTGATCCTGGAATCTGGCTGCAGGTACTTAACCTGCTTAAATGGGAACTCAGCTCTGGATGCTGGGGTCAAAGGAGTAATGTAGGGTGGGCAGCCCTGTGAGTAATTCCTGCCACCCAGTCACTGAGGAGGGAATGTAGGAATAACCCACCTCTTTTGTGTGGAAAATACAGCAGCTTTGGGAAGAGAATTCATATTGTTTGGTCAATGAAACAGAGTGCAAAAACATAACAGGTTTATTTTCAATTCAAGCTCAAACATAATACCTCTTGGGTCATGCTAACGCTCACAGGCATCTGAATCAGTTAGGAAAATGTTGCTCCATCTCAGGATGTGCGGTTGTGGTGGGATTCAGTAGAAGCCCCTCTTTGCCTTGTGCATGGAGGCGTTTTCCAAGAGTACAGCACCAAATGGTTTGTTACATGATAATAATGTCACTCAGCCTGCTGTCCCATGTAACCCCGTCAGTTTATAGCTGCAGTAATGCATAGACATGTTGGAGGAAGGAGTGATTTCTGAGAATTTTATTCTCATTTTTACTGTAGTTTTCCTTATGGAAACACCCATATGCTTCAGATATAATTACAGCAGAAAAAGTCTCTACAATACTCTAATATAAAAAGGTAAAAATGATTTTGTTTATTGTATTTAAGAATCAGTGTAAAAAAAAATTTCCAGTATTATTGAAATCTGTAAGACAGTGAAGTGCACAAGGAAACTTCATGTTGTATCTTCTTCTTAACTCTTCTCTCTCCTCGGATGTATTTTGCAACTTGACTGCAGTTATAATGAAAGTTGGTTTAAGTATCCTGAAGTTCCTCATGTCCAATGTTGCTGCTCAAAACCAGGGTACACTTTCTTCATCCTGCCCCACAACTAGGTGAATTCTTGGAGTAGCACTCGTAAGACTTTTCTTATGGTCCGTAACTTGGAAACCAGCAATCCCTGCTGGCACAGAATGCCCTGCAGACAGTCAGTTGTTTTCTTCTAAATGTTTGTCTGGACAGTGTTACTGAAATGTAGGTGATGGTTTTATCTCATGTCTTCCACTGCTGCTCCTTTTTTCAACAGGATTTTCTGCTTCCTTGACCATCTTTGAGCCTGCAGTCTTGCAAAAGCCTGCAAGTGTTGTCCTGCATTTGTTGAAAGAACAGATTTGGTTGAGAGAATGAGCAATCTCCTAAAGTTGTGCTGGTTTGGGGTGTGTTGGGGAGGTTGGTTCATGCAGGTGAGTGAAAGAACAAGGAGTGGGTGTTACTGGGTCTCAACTTCGTATTTGAGGACGTGCGAGTAGAAGCTGTGGTTGGCGTTCTCGTGCACCATCACAAACACCTCTCTGCACCCCGAGGTGTTGCAGGTTCCCTCCCAGCAGCCCTTGTTCTGGGTGAGAGGGTAGGTGTTCTCAGCCTGGACCAGCACCTTGGCAATGCCGTGCATTTTGAGTTTGAACCGCACGTTGCGGTTGGCCGGCAGCAGGCCCGAGAGCGGCTCCAGGATCTCGTAGTCTTGCAGCCACTTGCTGTAGCTCTGGGGGAAGGCTGGCCACTTCACCTCCGTGTTCAGGCACCTGATGAGGTAGTTGAAGATGTAATCGTAATTACCAGGGTCCGACTTCTTCTTGGAGTAGATTTTGAGAACGAAGTTCCCCGCGTGCGGGAGCTGGACCTTCAGCTCGATCTGGTTCCGGCGGTGGATCTGCAGCACGTGCCGCCTGCCCATGTCCTCCGCGAGGCTGCCGCTGCCGTCGGTGTGCAGCGAGGTCAGGACGCTGATGTCCTTGCTCAGGGTGAAGGTGAGGGAGCAGCGCCCGTCGTTGGTGTGCAGGATGGGCTCGCTGTGCGAGGGCCGCAGGAAGCCCTGGCGCTCTGAGAACCAGCTGGGCCCGACGGGCTGGTGCAGCTCCTTGGGGAAGCGCATGGCCTTGTCCACGGACTCGCACTCCACCACGTACTCCAGCACGCACTTGTAGACGTCATCCGAAGCCTCAGCCTTGGAGGGCTTGGCAAAGATCTCCAGCTTGTGGCTCCCTGTCTTCTGTGGGTAGATGTCCAGCTGCATTCCATGTCTTTTCAAAGTCATCAAACCGTGTTCATCTGTTCCCTTCAGCTTGAACATAAATAACGTGCCAGAGCGGCAGTCCACGGATACAGAGGCTTTTCCATTTACTGGGAAATACAAAAGAAAAGAGGCTGCATAGGAGTGTCAGTACAGTTTTTAACCCTAATGTATCCCCTGTTCTGGGAAGGTTAATCTGGCTCATTAAGTTGCTCTTTCTCTAAAAGTAAAACCAAGAGCTGCAACTGGCAGGTCACAGCTTGTCATCTGTCTGCTTAGACCAGTGTCCTTAGGCCTTTGTCTGGGAGATGTGCATTTATCCTGTTCTGATACAGCCTGACATGGAGCTGTGGTCTGCCAGAATGTGAAAGCCTGTGTGAAATATAACTGAAAGTACCGTCAGGCCAGATTGGATGGGGTTTGGGACAACCTGCTCTAGTAGAAGGTGTCCCTGCCCATGGTGGGGGGTTGGAATGAGATGGGCTTTAAGGTTCCTTCCAACTCAAACCGTTATGGAATTCTCTGATCATGAAGGGCTAAATTAGAGGTGATTAGAACTGATTGCCAGCCCAGTAGCTGCTCCCAGGAGCTTCAAATTGCAGGAACTCTCCAGTATGTAGATATAAGATTAATCTACCTCCCTGTGAGCCTGTTCCCAAACAGCTTGAAGTCTTCATTACGTCCTAAAATGTTGATGTCCATAAGTTTTAACTCTGTTCTTAGCATTCACAAATTAGCCATGCAGTTAAATTCCTGCAGCTCTTGAAAAATCCAAGGGAGGGGGTTTTAAACGTGCACCTTGTTCAGTTGCAGCACCTGAGTGGTTTTATGTTAAAAGAGCTGCTGGACTCGCTCAGTATTGCCTGAAGAGGTGCTCAGTGGTGTGTGTTGGATGTGGGATGCATGGGGGAAGGTGCTCCGTGGCTTCCCCGTTACCTGTTCGGATGATGGGAGTCTCCGGGTGTGCGGCCAGCAGCCCCAGCGTGTAGAAGTTGCTGTTGTGCAGCATGTTGTTCTCAAACTCCTTCAGCGTCAGCGTGGGCTTAAGAAGCTGCCAGTTACTGTTATCTGGGAAGTGATTGTTAATGAACAGGGCTGGGTGAGTCAGAAAGTAAAACTCATTGTACCTGGGAGAAGGGAGAAATGAGAGAAAATGAGTAATTACAAATAGGGGATTCTTCCCCCGCGCAGTGGTGGTGGTTTCAGCAGGAAGGTGTTGGAGTGGTTTGAGCTGCTGATAAACTGAGATCCATGGGTTTTAAATTCCCCAGGCAGAGAAGAAACCTGAGCTTTGGTCTTCTGTTTCCAGGGCAAATGCTGAGCTTTAGGATAAACCCTGAGTATTTGCACTATTCCCTTGCACCCACAGGCTCCTGGAGAAAGAGGGAGGCACTGGGTGTTGACTGCAATCAATTCACAAAAGCTGTGACTCGGGTGCCACAGACTATTGCCTAAACTGAAGATGTGACAAGCAAACCCAGCTGGCTTTTAGCAGTTTGTGACTTGCTGCTCAGAGCAAATACCTCTCTACAGGCTATGCCCCATACCTTGTACAGGCAGCCTGGCTACCTTGCTCACAGCTTTGTGCAGGCACACAGTTTGTGGAGATTGGGATGGGGCCCAGCCTCATCCCCAGTGGCACAGCTGTGAGCAGCAGGTGAGCAGCACTGACAGCAATGAGCCATGGAGTGCCCAGGGGCACTGACCAGCACCAAAGGGAGCAGAGGGCACACAGGGACAGAGCATCAGCATGAGGGGATAAAAGGCTGGGCTAGAGAACAAGGGCAGATGCTTGCAGCCTTTTGAAGTGCCACGATGTTACTGTGTATGGGTAGATGCCTGAAGCCTTCTTGTGCAGTAAGGTGTTACTGTGTTTGGGTGAATGCCTGTATGGTGACACTCTGTGTGTCATGGCCCTTTTGACTGCAGCACATACTGTGGTGTCTGCTGCGACAGCTTTGGGTCTTCCCGTGGCCCCAGATGTGTCTGTTTGGTTTGCCAATCCTAGCAGCTTTCCTACTGCCTTTGTGGAGGGTTTGTGTACTCAGATAGAGGGGGGTCTTTACCTGTAGGTGAACTTGGTGAAGGAATCATCCACAGACCCGCTCCCCCAGGTGCTGTCCAGTAAATGCCACCTTCCCTCAAGGTACACAGCGTTCCAGGCATGGTCAGAGTCCCCTGTGAAGGTCTGCCCTGTCTTGTACCCATATCCCTTGGCATGTCCTGAGAGCTTCTTGCACTGAATCCCTGCAAGACTGAAAGAAAATGATAAGCTGGAGCAGGAGAGTTCTGTGTTAAACCTGTCAGGTATTTCTGGGGAAGGAGAAAAGGTGATGGTGCCTGAGGTGTTGGGTGGGGCTGTTTGTTTTTGTAGTCTTTGCACAGAGATTCAGAGAGCATCCTGCTGGAGGAAGGGCCTTTTCTCTCCCAGTTTTGCATATTCCCTGTCTTTTTGCCTGATGCACCATCGATTCAGCACTGTTAGAGGATGACAAGATAAAGTGTGCTTAATTGCTCTCTATCTTGTTACTCAGTGGAATCCCTTTGCTGCTGTCCACAATTAGCCCATGTAATTATAAATTAAAAGCGCAGGCTGTTCTCTCCCTGTGACAGTGGGCCTGGTGTTTGACACCAGCTGAGGTATCTCAGACCTCACGGGATTGTGGATGCTGATCTAGTATCCTGAAAGAATGAGCTTGTGCCTGCCCAGGGTAGAAATGATTAAATAGTCTCTTTCTAAAAACATGATGAATACCTGTGTGGATGTGTAAATAAGATTTAAATAAGCACTGTGTTAATAAGCTCTCTGCTGATGGATTCTAACATTGGCATCTTATTTCACCATTAATCTAAAATTGCTTCACTTGGAGCGTTGTCTTTTGTGTAGGACAGCATTGACATTTTTCTTCTTCATAGAGAAGCGTGTTAAATGGAACAACTACCTTAAGTAATAAAGTGTGCAGGCTTCCAGAGTGAGATTGTCTGCATAATGTGGGTTTGGCTCAGGAGAAAAGTGATATTTATGGGGAAGATAATGAGCATGGTTGTTAAGAAGTCGAGGCCTGATAACAGATACTGGCTGGCAACTGGCAGTGCAGTGGAGCTTGTAGGGGCTGCTTTTCCCAGGGAGAGGAATGCTGGTTTCCAGGGAAGGGGGGAACTTCAGCAAAGGAGAGGATGGAGCAGTGATGGCAGGCACTGCCTGTTCCATGAGTATCCAGAGCAAACAGGCCAGGGTGGAAGGAATACTATGGAGAAACCTGGTGCTGCAGGTGGTCTGGCCCTTGCCAGCCCACAGGCCCCTGTGAGTCAAATTCTGACATGGAGCTGGGCAGTAAATCTGGAACAACTCCACTGACAAGACTGGTGAGAGCTTGGATTTGCATGATGTAACTGAGACTAGGAGCTGGCCTGGGAGCTTTAGTGAAGATTTGATCCTAGGAGTTTCAAGGAGCTAAGTACCAAATTCCCTCTAATTTCATGGGGATTGGATCTAATCCTTCCAGGCTTCTCTAGACATTCTTGTTAGCTGGGATATTCAGAGGGGACATTAAGGGACAAGTTCTGCTTTCACAGTGCTCTCAATTACAGTGAATGTTGGCAAAGCAGCAAGAAGAGTTTGTGTGTAGATGTGTTCAAAGTTCTCAAAATAAAGACCAGAGCATTTACACTGGTCTCTCTAGTAACAGACAAAAATCCAAGCTAAAACATCCTGTAAAGGAGCAATTCTGTATTGTTGAAAAGGGTGCTCATGTCTCTCGTGTCAATGACTTCATACAGATAAATTAAGCAGGCAGAGAGAAGATTGGGAAGATCTCCAGGACTGGTTGAAGTGGCAGTGTGAGGCTGAAGACGACCTAGATACAAAATGGACTGGAAGAACTGAATTAAGAAACAGTTGGCAACATTTGCTTGGTGCAGCAAAGAGATTAAACACAAAATTGCTTTTCTGCCTCAAAAACCATAGGAAATAGTCTGGCTCTTACTACAGGTGTCACTGGAATTCAATGGCATCTTCTTCCCTTTGATTTTAGGTTGACTTTGATCATTTCATCTAAAAAAGGGAGCAAATCTGGCTTCTCCAGAAGGGAACAGAATGGTTTATGCTTGTGGTAGGTAGGTGTACGCCTCTGTGCCTGAAAAGAGGGAAAGCTGCTGCCTGCAGGAAATGGGGGAAGCAAGAGGATGTGAAATCTGGGATATTTACAGACTGGTGAGGAAGAAGGAGCAGCTAGCTAACTGATCAGATCCCCTTTAGGCAGTGAGGCCAGCTTTGCTCCCAGAGCTGCTGAAACCTCTCCTGGGAAAATAATTGTTGTGCCTTCATCACTAACCCTGGTGAGCGAGTGTCTCCCTAATTCCAGGCTGTGAGGTTTGCCCTAAATTGGATTAATGAATTTGCACTGCTTCACTTAGCCAGACTCCTCGAGTCTGCTTGTCAGTTGAGAAGCCAGTTCTTGGTAAGTGCTGCTGAAACATTGGTCAGGAGCCTGTGTTTGCATTCACTGCTATCACACCTGATGTTTGGAAAGTGATGCCTTATGGCCAGCTTCCCACTATGTGTGCCCACCTTTCCTCTGTGACAGGAATCTCAGCTGATGGGAGGAAGTCTGGCTGCCAAAGCTGTGGTCAGAGGTGACAGTGTTTTTTCTGCAACAGGAATTGTTCCCTCTGGCACTGGGACAAGTAAGACTCAATCAATGTCAGCCGTTGCCTTCAGCAGGACTTTCGGGGGGGACTCCTGGTGACTGGCAAATTGGTTTGTTTGTTCAAGTTCCCTCACAGGAGCTAGGGAAAAAGGGCATGTCAAAACACCTTTTCCCCCCAAAACCTGGCTCTGAAAAGCCTTTCTGTAAGACAAGTGCTCTTTGCCTCCTGCCTTTCTGCTTAGACTCGGTGTAAGAGCAGCACAGAGCATGGGGAGAAGGGATGAGGAGATCTCTGTGCAAGAAAGGGGTGCTGTCTTGAAGTACAGTTTTTCACAACAGGAGCTAAACATTTTGCTAATATTTGACAATATAAGAGTCTTGATGACTGGAGGTTTCCTGAATCACATAGTGACTAATCAGCCTGGAACTGAGAGTAAATCAACAGAGCCTTTAAATAGCCAGAGATATCCTTGGAAAGATTAATGCTTTTAATGAACTAAGCATATGCTTTTTAATGAACAGATGCAAATTCCCCCCTTCTAACTGCTAATAACTGTTCCATAGGTTGCAGCTATAAATGCATACTTCACCATCTTATTATTTACTATTTAGAAAACAAGATCTAATGTCTAAAGATTTAATGTCGTAGAATGGTTTGGGTTGGAATGGACCAAATGTATATTGCGGGATATGTTGTTGGCTGGAAACATTTACCACTTCAGCATCTGGCACAGTATGCTGGGGTTTTTTTTTAATCTCTCCTTTTCCCTGTAGGTTTTGTCTGTTCCATGGTAAAAACCTTCTCAAATCCCTTTGGATGGTGTGGAAAGCCAATTGTTACTTACATGTGCTATTAATAACTAGTCTGGATTTTTCCAAGGGAATGGAAGCCCCTTCCTGGGAGGGCCATCTTGCAAGCCCACCCTCTTAAGATTACTTTAGGAAGTCCCTTCCAATCTCCTTTCCCTGAGTTGTCAGGTCCAGTTTTCTCCTTTTGGGCAACCCTTCTGCCTAAGGCTGATCCCAAACCCCCAAGCACCTTCATTGCTTTCCTTGCTGTGGATTTTGAGGGCTCTCCTTTCCTTAGGGATTAGGATTGGGGCTGCATCTCTGTCTCCCTGCCAAGGAAGGGGCTGCCTCTTAGAAATGCCTTTGACTGCAAAGCCCTGCTCTGTGGGGAAGTTTTGGTGACTCATCCCCAGTGAAGTCCATGAGAATTTGTTGGAGGAAGAAAGGATTTTAGTCATTAAACTCCAATGGTAGGTACAGAAAGGGAATTGCAGTATTGGCCTCAACAGTGCTGCACCTTGAGGTTGGGCACAGAACAGAGGGGCAAGTGCAAGGCAGTGTCCCTGGGGTGGCTCTGGAGGGGACAGGGCATCTCCAGAGGGTGTAGGCAAAGTTCCTCCTGGGACTCTGCCTACCTCTTGCAAGGGACCAGCACTCCTTGTTGAAGTCTTGCAATGCTTTTAACCTTCACATCCAGATACCCCAAGGAAAATCCTACTTCTTCTAATCAAATTATCTCCATGTTTTCATCTGCCATTATGTTAATGCAATGCGAAGCTCAGCAGATGGCACCAAGTAAATTATGCTGGGGAGGGGGGTGGAGGGAGTGGAAGAGAGAGCAAAATTGACCTTTCTAGGACTTGCTGTTTTTCCACAGCATGGCTGGAAAGCTAAAGTTCCACGTCCTGCTTAAAGTCACATCAGTCAATGCAAAGGCAGACGGGATAGGCACGGAGATGACAAGGAATGTTAACTCTCCCTGGCATTGAATGCTTCTGAACTTAATTTACCTGCACATATGTTCAAAGAGCTCGGCATAGCCCTCACAAATGCTCTTGCCCATCTGAAGCACGTCTCTGGGCTTGCTTGACAGCTGGCTTTTGTTGTGGTAGCCCACGACGTCGTATTCTGGGGAAGGAACACAGACAAGGGTTCATCCAAAAGCCAGAGGCAAGGGGACTGATGGGCAGCAGGAGCAATGCTTGGGTTGTTTTTCGTCTCTGTGAGCAGAAGGGAATGCGCTGTGGCTGTGCTGGGGATGGTGGCCTGGACACTGCTGGGCCAGAGGGACAGCTCTGTCCCTCATCACCCTTTGCTCTAAGCTTGGGCTGGGGTTCAGCAGTTGAATCCAAGTGAGAGGAAAACTTTGATTTTTGGACACAATGGGTGTCCTCAGGAATTGCCCTCAAGTGGAGGATCTACAGTCTGAAGAGTTCCCAGTATAAACCAGAGCACGCTGCATTTGGAGGAGTCAGATTGGTGTTGCCTCAAAAGAAACTGCTGAGACTTTTGCACTCTTTACAAGCAATTTATATTAAAAATACTTGAAAAGCAGCTTGTTGGGAAACACTTGCTGCAAGTGAGTCACAGAATTATAGAATGGTTTGGGTTGGAAGGAGCATTAAAGGTAATGTCATTCCAATGCCCTGCCAGGGGCAGGGACACTTCCATTATACCAGGTTGCTCCAGGCCCTGTCCAGTGTGGTTATATCAATACCTGGAAGCTCAGGAAATCTTGATTTACTGGAATGAGGACACAACAGCAAGACTCCTTCAGACAGAGCTTGCAGAACTGGTCTGGGGAGGTTAATTCAATCCCACCAACCTTGGCCCTGTCCACAACCTCTTTCTTAAAATACAGATGTATTTTTCTGACAAAGCTCTCAGGAATGCTGCATCAGCTGGTTCCCCCTCCCCTTGGTGTTGGGGCAGAGGAAGAAAAGCAGCAGCAGGCTGTGTGTGCTTTGATGAAATGCTGCCCCTGCCCATCATCCATCCGAGGGGCTCGGCCGATGCCTCCTCGGTGCTGGCTCCAGCCACTGGGAAGGGCTGGCTGCTCCACCCTGGCTGCTCACTGACCACCAGCAAAGTTCAGGGCACTTGGAGGGCTGCTGGCTCCATGGGGCTTTCTATTTGTGCTGCAAGTGACAGCTGAAAGCATTATTTCCTTTAGTGCTGATGCAGCATGGGCATAGCAGCCCATCACAGGCAGGAACTGAACAGAGTGGGAAGAGATGCCCAGAGAGCAGTGTTCTCACTTAAAATCCACCCAAGGAAGGAGTTTATGTCATCAGTGCAATTCCAGGATAGATACATTGCGTTTTTGCCAGCAGATTTAAATTCCCAACTGTGTGTCTTTTCTGTGTATGTAAATAAGGGTCAGTCTCACAGGAAGGAATGAGAGCCAGGGTCAAGGTGGTGTAAAAGATCTTGTGAGGAGATCTCAGCATAGCTGTCAGGGCCAGAGACATCCCCTGAATGTTGAGGAGTGTGGACTGACTCCAACCAGGCCCTGCCCAGGTAGTGTGGGCAGAAAAGGGTTAACAGTGGAAAGACAGAATAACCAGTGCTGGGTGACTCAAAGCCTGGGCTTCAGGACATGCAGTGAAATCAGCACTCTCCATATTTCAGGGCAAGACTAAAGCAGTTTGGGACTGACCCAACCATGCTAACCCTGTAGCTGCTGATCCCAGTGGGTGTGAGATGAGGCCAGTGCTGCCCAAACTGCTCTTTTCCTCTCCATCACTTGGCCTGCACTGCAGCAGTGCCCCATCAGGATGTGTGGGAGGTGAGAGAAAGGACAGTTCTGCCTCTCTGCCCCCAAGACTTAATGGGAAATAAACATTTTTGCTTATGTTATGCAAAATGCCACCATGTTGCATATCCAGTTTTCCCCCATCGAGGCACTGGGGTGGCAAGAAGCCCCTTTTGATGTGCCAGATGGGAGAGGCTACAAGTGCTGCCTCCTCCTCCTCTTCCCATCTCCTGGTTATTGTGTAACTCCAGCCTTTGGACCGAATAGGAGAGGGCAGGGGAACCTGAGTGGATGCAGCTCTCTGCAGGGTTGAAAAGGTGCAGGCACAGGCAGGAACTGCAATCATACAGGTGCCAGTGTGGGACATGGAGCTGGGCAAGGCAGCTGGATGGTCCCTGGTGGTGCCTGTGTGACACTGGGACCCTCCCAGAGCAAAGGCACCAGCATCAGACTGTGCTGGAGGGGCTGTGGGGACTTGGCACAGGGATGGAGATCAAACTTAGAATGGTCTGAGTGGGACCTTAAAGATCATCTCATTCCAAACTGCCTGCCATGGTGCAGGGACACCTTCCACTAGGCCAGGCTCTTTCTGAAATCTGGATCATCACCTGCTCCCTGTTCACCCCCTCAAAACTGGGCTCTGGTGGTGTGGGGTAGCTCTGAAGGTGACAAGCAGGTCCCTGGTGTTGGGCAGCCTGGCTTTTGCTCTGGCTCTTGGATGCTAGGGACTTGTCTGGTCACACCTCAAATGGAGTTACAGGTTAATCATGGGCACAAAAACCTGTTGGAGCCTGGCAGTGTGAGGAGAAAGACTGAGAAACAGAGGTCTGGATGCATTTCTGGATAAAAACCTTCAGAAAGCCTTCATTCCACTTCCCACATGGAAATAACCCACAAATACCCAGTAAAATGCCACGGCAGTGGGACAGGGGTGACAGTGACAGCCTTGTCTTCAGTTGGAGACCTGAGCCTACCTATGTGATGGCATATCCACATCCATATGGCTCGAACCTTCTCCAGGTCAGTCCGGGCTTGTTTCAGCAGGGCTTTCACCAGCTCCTCCACGCTGTTCGTGACGTTCACCTGTGTGTGGGGGGAAGCATTGCAAGGTCATGGTGAAGATCCACCCTGTGGTAGATCTCCTGTCCTCACCATCCCTTGCTCTTCTGAAGGCAGTGAGACCCCACCTGCCAGAGGCTGCTGTGCCTCCAGCTCCCTTAAAAATACAGCTACAGTGCTGTAGGTCCATGTATTTGTGGTTATAGTTCCCAGAGTGGGATTTCTTTGCTAATGTTTAAAGGGAAAAGGTTTTTCACTTGTTTGGGGAGATTCTAATGCTGTTGCCCCATAGCTCAGCCTAAGCTGGTGTTGGTGCTGGGAGCCAGGTTTGTGGAATGTCGCTGCAGGGGAGCTGGGAGGAGGACAGAGGCAAAAGCAAGACTTACTTTTAATGCGTAGGCATCCAGCTTCTTTAATTGCTGCAGATCTACTGGCATGGATTTCAAAGAGGATTTGTCCCATGGATATGCTGGGAAGAAACGAGTTGTCATTGTTTTGGGAAAGCAGGGAGTGTTTTTCCTGGCAGTATGGTGGAACAAGGGGCCAGATCTCCTGCCTGGCCCACGGAGACATCCATCAGCTGGTGCTTAGGGAGCAGAGGACACGAGGGCACCCGCAGGAGGTCCCTGCCAGCTGCATGGAAAGCAGGAGCCATCCTGTCTAGACTGCTGGGATTTGTGCAGTGCTGGAGCGTGAGCTGCCCCTGCAACTTTGGCACTGCATAACAGCATGGAAAATCCTGGGATATGGCATGGAGGGGAAGGAGAACAATGCACAAGTATCAGGGAAAATCTATACTGTGTAAGCCTTAGAAAACACATGACTACTTTAAAAACCCCAGCAATAAAGAGCTGGGTTTCTCTAGGAGTTTTGTGTGGTAAAGGACCACAATTCTGAAGGAATTTAGGGACATGAGGAAGGTAACACTGGGAGCAGCTGGACTGAACCCACTCTGCCTACCCTCTGCATCTTCACAGGTTCTGAGCTCCTGGTTCTACTCAGTGTGAACAAAGGGTTAATAACTTGCCCTAATTAACCAGATAACTGATTTTTTTAAACAGTCTTGGAGTGAGCTGACACTGCTGTCTTCCATCAATGAGCCATGGGGAATGGATGGACATATTCCTGTGCCAGGCAGGTGCCTGTCTGCCCAAATCAGCATGTAGGCACCTATTTCTTAACAGGCTGGTTTGTGTATCTGTATTTTCCCTGAAAAGAGGTGTAACACTGACCTAAAGAGAGAGCAAGCAGATTTACACATTTAAGGGTTCCCACTCTCCACAGCTCTAAAAATTACTTCTTGCCTTTTTGGTTAGGGAATGGTCTTTTTTTAAAATGTGGCTATGAGGATTTGTCCTTGGCAGGTTCTGTCTGCAGAGGCTCTGTGCAGGAGTGGGATCCACAGCACGCCCAACACTCCTGTGTGCCTGTTTCCCTTCCCTTGGGCAGGGCTTGGGCACGTGTGGGGCTCCCAAAGCCATTCCCCTCTGCCATCCCAAGGATCAGGGGCTTGGGAAGCTGAGCTCTACTGGTGCTGATGGATGGTTACCATGGAGGTCCTTTGCTCCCGGTGGCCGTGGGGCCTCAGTCTTCTGGAAACCTGCAAAGCAGAGAGGGAGAGAGGAGGGTGTTACCCACAGAAAAAAAAAGGTAACTAGAAATAAATTATGGTGAGGGGCAGGATTGGGTGGAAAAAGCTGGAAGTGAGGCTCTTCTTAGCCCATTCCTTTCTGTTTGGACATGGATGTGAGCACCCTGTGGAGTGTGCTCCTGCAGAGCCCCCATTCCCCAGCAGACAGATATCTCCTGTTCTAGCCCAAGGGTTGGGACATCAAACCCCAGCCCACCAGGGCCAAACCTCTCCAGGCATGGAAGAAGGGAGTGCTGAGCTCCAGAGCTTTTAGATAACCCCAGTGGAAGCTCTGCAGCAGCTGGGGGATTGCTGAGGGACACTACAGTGTCACCACCTGCCTTATCCCAGGGCCAGAGGAGGAGGAGGAGACACCCACACCCCAAGAGCAGAAGGATTTTGCTCCTCAAGCCCCAGTCACGGGCAAGGTCCAGCAGCATGTGCCCTTTAGCAGCCTCCCCATGGGAGGAGTGAGCCTGTCTCCTCCTGGGAGCAGCTTCCCAGGGGAGGGAGAGCTTGATAGAGCAGAGCCTCACCTTTGTTGTCGTGTCCTCTCAGCCTCTGGGAACCTGCAACAAGCCAGGCAGGGTTAGTGGGATCCCCCCAGCCCTGCCCAGGCTCCAGGCTGCAGCATCCCCTGGAGCTCCACAGCTCTGGAAAAAGGAAGGGAGGATGGGCTGAGCCTCTGCTGGGGTTTAAAGCTGGGCTGTACCTTTTCCCAAGGAGAGTCTCTTGATGAGCTGGGGGCTGGTGTCCTCGTGGTGAATCTCCACTGTCACTTGGGTTCCTGCAAGAAACAATTATAAACTCCCTGAAAGGGGAAAACTAACCAGGATATGGAGGAGAGGGCGGGAGTGCCTGCCGAGGCAGCTCTTTACTTAGACAAAGCAGCAGCTCTGGTGATAGCCAAGGTTTATCACCATGTTAAAGAGCTCTTGATGGAGCTACAGCAAGCAGAGAATCAATGGCTTGCATTGATTTTTCTTGGAATTAAACCGAGAAAGGCTTGAAGTGATGAAAATGGTTGGACTTGTGATACTAAAATGTCTGGCAAAGGCCATTGCCTGTAAGAGGCAGCATCCTGGAGGAGCCAGCTGTTGTCCCTGATGCTCCAGAAAAACCTCTCCTGAAAACCTGGGCTCTGGTCTTTAAAGTTTCAGAGAGGCAAATACCAGAAAAAGAGTGAGTGAATCTCTCATAAAAACTACCTGAACTTTTTTAACAGAGGCTGCATTTTTTGACAGGTATTTCAGAAGGGTTTGCAGCTCTTGAGGTTCCCTGGAGGAGCTCCATGTGCTCCTGGGCTTCTCTTTTGGATCAGGCAGAAGTGACTCAGGAGACTGGAGGTCAAGATGTTAATGCACCTTGGGGCTGCCATCCAGTCATGCCTCCTGCACCTACACCTCATGACATTTGGGGTTTTTCTTTAAAGTCAGCTCTTGAAACTAGCTAATTAGGTGGGAATCTGCATTTTCATCAAAGAATAAGTTTTTCTGCAGAATTTACCCTTAGAAAAGTGAAGTTTCTCCTGTGATTATGCAGAGAGATTCAATGTCCTTTAAGCCCCAAAACCAGAAAGCAAGAAAAACTGTATAAGCTGTAAAAACCTAAGTCTTAGAGTTTGACTCCAGTTCTAGGATGGTTGCAGATATCAGGGTGTCAGAGTTTTTTGTCAGTTAATTAAAAGATAAAATGAAGTTGTTTCTCAAAGAGAGGGCTTTATGCAAATGGTTTGATTTCCTTAAAGTTTTCATATTTTCAGGTCCTTTTTATTGCTCAAAATTATTTTTACTTTGCTTTTTTGTGGGTTTTTGTCTCCAACTTTCACTTTCCAAGTTTCCCCCCATAAATTAAAAATCTTTGTTTTCAAGAGACAAATTTACTGGTGATGAATGCCTTCTGCTTTGATGAGTTTAAAAGGCATTTAACAAATGAAAAATTTAATTCCATAGGAATTTTTCAATGTGCTGTATCATTGCTTTAAAAACTGGTGGTATGAAATGGTTGCTGGTGCTTTTGTGATCTTTATTTAATTATTCCTGATTGAGATATCCATCATAAAAAATCTTAGAATGGTTTGGGTTGGAAAGGACCTTAAAGATCCTCTTGCTCCAGCTCCCTGCCACCAGAACAGTTGCTCCAAGCTCAGAGAAGCACTTGCTGCTCTCCTTGTGTTTTGTGGCCAGACAAGTCCTTGGCCAGCAAGTGCTTTGAGGGGCAGCTGTCCCAGGGTGGGGTATTTTCTCTCTCTTGGGAGGTTCTGAGGTTATTTTATTAGAGAAAAAGCTTGTTGGAGGCTCAGTGAAGCCCTGCTCTGTCTCTTGGCTCACCACTTACCTTTGTCAGGGCCTGAAGTGATGGGTGGTGTCTGCTCACAGGGACCCGTGGGGCCGTGCCGGCCTGGGGGCACAAAGGGAAACATCTCAGTGCCTTGGAGAGAGCCAAACAGTCAGCAAGGATGGGGTTAAACCCGCCCTGCTCAGACTCAGGAGGCTCAGCCCTGTTCTTCAGATCCAAAGCTCAGTGGCTCCTGGTGCCTGACCCCTCTGCAGAGGGATGGATGCTCCAGCCCAGCCCGGGCGGGGCGCTCGGACCAGGGGAGTTTGGAGAGCTGGGTGGGAGACAAGGGCAGGGCTGGGGGCTTGGAGACAGAGTGGCAACTTTGGTGTGGCTGTCAGCAACTCTCCCTTCTGGGAGACTCTTGGACCTGGAGTCCTGGGGCAGAGGGAGGTGTGGGCAGCACTGGATGTGCCCAGGGTTCACACGGGTGAGGCAGCAGACTGTGCCCCAGGGAGGGAGCAATGCCAGGGGACACAGAGCCCTCGCTCCGGGCCCTGCTGGTGATGGCCAGGGTGATCTCTCACTCTTTTTCAAAGTGTCCTGGGATCCCCATCCCACCAGGAGCCAGGGGGGAGCCTGATCTCACAGCTTGTCCATTTGTGCCCTGTGGCCATGACAAGGACCAGTCCCCAGAGTGAAGGGAGTGGGGTCACAGCCTCTTTGGCTCAGTGGGCTGGGGATTATATAAGCTTGCAAATATTGTGGCAGCACCAGAGGTGTCAGAGGCCTCATAGGGACACTAAGATGGCTGGTGAAAGGGCAGTTCATTAACCCTTGTGGTGCCAGAGGAGCCAAAGCTCTGCCTGCTCCTCTGGAGCCTGAATTCCCCCCTCCCAAGGGTTTAAATTGTGCTTAAGGTAGACCTGCAAGGGAAGGACTTCCATGTGCATGCTAAATACCCCTGCCAGTAATCCAGGGTGGGAAATGATCAATATCAGCCTCTTACTCACTCCTAGAGGAGGCTGACTGCAGCTCTGATTGCAGAACCTCTTGAGCATGACAGAGGCAGAGAAAGCAGGATATTTATCTGCTTCCTGGAGTGGAGGCTTTCGTTATCTGCTTTGTAAGAAAAGTCCCAAAGTAGTGCCTTGCCATGAAATATTGTTTGCTCCCAGACTGTGTGCAACCTCCAGCCACTACTGATTACAGAGGGACTTGGATCAGGGCTCCTGCCAGGCATCCTGCTGGGAGCAGCCCTGGCTTTTGCATGCTGCTATTGCTTGACCTGTGGAAGCAAAGTTCCTCCTTGGTGTAGCTAAAATCCACTGTCTGGTACCATGAGAATTAACTGTGTCTTGCTCTACCTTTGCCCCTGCCTTTCTCTGCTAAGCCATGGCAGGCTTAGACTGCCAGGAAAACAAGAGGGATGATCTAAGTCCCTTCCCTGGGAGCTGCTCCACAGTTCTGGGATCACCTCCTCAGATGTTCCTCCTCAACTATTTTAGGGCAGAACCCTGGGAATTGGCAACGGAACATTGAGAACTAGAATCCACATCATTCCTGGTCAGCAGTCCCACCTGCCTTGTGCTCAGTCTCTGAGGGAGGGGAGATGAAGAAAGGACTGGTGGAGAGAAGGTTCAAAATGTTCTTTGCATCCCCCAGATGCTGCTTTAAGGTGTGTGAGTGCTGGGGAAGTCTCTGGAACTTCTAGCTGCAACCTGAGCAATTGGGGGCACTGAATTTCCCCTGCCTTCGGCTGGCTGTGAAATGTAAGAGCTTGGTGCACTTGTAATCCGAGCGAGCTCCGTGGCAGGAGAATCCCTGCAGATGGATGTGCGGGGGCTCGGCAGTGCCACCCTGTGCATCCTGTCCATGGGCACGGAGAGCACGGAGGGAGGCATGCTTGCCAGGCCCTCTGTGTGCCTCCACTGGAGCCCCTGAAAGCACTGGAGAGGGATGGCTTGTGTGAAGCACATTTATGCTCGAGAGGCACAGCTTGGAGCTTTGGGTTGTGCGCTGGGGGTGGTTTCTCCCAGAGGGAGAGGGTGACCTACCGTTCAGGTCTGTGCCCTGAGCTGGCTGTGATCTGCTGTTTCCATTGCCATCACCCTTGGAACCTGTAAGATAGAAATGGGAGATTGGAAAGGGTCCTCCTGGACCGAAGTGCTGCTTGAAGACCAAGCACCCCAAACCCTTTCATGCAGCCCATTATCCCAGCTGATGCCAGGTGTCATCAGGATCCACCTTCTGTCTCATCTGCAGCCTTGGCTTGCAGCTCTTGTTGCCAAAGTATGAAATACCAGGGGGCAGAAAGTGCAATAGTCCAGGCCTAACTGCTTTGGTAGGATTTGCTCTGATTTGAGCAGGTGCTGAACGCCGTGCTTGATGGAGCATGGACACAACTTTGTGATAGCTCTGCCTATAGTTGTTAGCCTGGGACTGGTAGTCTGAAAATTCAGCTTCTCTCCCAGGTTTTAGTGCAGGAATACTCATTCTCCTCCCTTTACTTCTGCAGGGAGGCTCCCCTTGCAATTGCAGAGCACAGCTGTAGCTTTTTGGAAGACCCTCTGCAGAACAGGGAGTTGGGCCAGGGACACTGTCCCAAACTGTAGCTATAAATGGCTCAGGACAGTGAGGCTCGGAGACAAAGCCTGGGCACGCTGCAAACAAAACACTTCTGCTCCTGTACTCCAGGGCAGTGGAGTGAAACTGCTGAGCCCTCTCCCTGCTCCCACTGCCGAGCCCAGAGAGCCCGCGGGGCACAGCAAGGTGCAAGCACAGCCCTGGCATCAGTGTCCCCGTGTGTCCCCGTGTGCCCCCGCCGCTGCACCGGGGCTGCGCGCACTGCAGCCGCACAGGCTGCGGCTCGGAGCGCGGCTCCAGCGAGGCTCTGCTGCACCCGCGGACACACGCTGGGCTTCTGCAAAAAAGTTGGCATTTTGGAGTTTGGCATCACGCGTGCAAAGAGGAGAAGGAAGCCCAAATCCTGCTCCAAAGCTGCTGCTTCTCGTCTCCGTGTGCAGCCGCAGCCCTGCCCTCCCTCGCCCGCGGCGGGCGCGATGTTACCTGCGCCTCGGCCGCCTTCCGTCTGCCCCTCTCGCTGCCCTTTCTCCTTGCTCGCTGCCTCCTCGGGGCGCACAATAAGCAGCAGATTGATGGTGACTGCACTGGCATCTGTCTTAAAGTCCATGGTACCCATCAGCATGGCCGGGGCGCCGGTGCTGCCGCCGCTGCGCCGAGCAGCCGCGAGTGCTGCCAGCCCTGGCGAGGCGAGCGCGCTCCCGCCCAGCGCAGCCCCGGCCCTGCCAGCTGCACCATCGGGGCTCTGCCAAAGCCGACCCTAATGAAGAGGTTACAAGTCACCTTTGAAAGGAAATCGCAGGAGGGATCCGTTTCCTAAAGCAGAGGAAGGAGCTGCGTTTCGGGCGGGGGGGTCTGGTTTCAGAGCGTGCCCCCGGCTCCCTCCCCTCTCTCTGCCCTTTTCAGCTTTAAGCACTTGTCTACACTCAAATCCCCCAGCACCACTGTTCGCTGGGGGGGATTCGCTTCCCGGAGCTGGCACAAATCCTTAAAAGGCGTTCTCTTTGGATCCTGTCCCCCGGCAGAACTCAAAGGATGCTTAGGAGCGTAAATAATAACTGCTGCAGGAGGAGGGCAGCGGTGGGGAGAAGGGGCTGGAAAGGAGATACGAACCTTTGAAGTGGGGAGGATCGGTTTCTGCAGGACTGCCTGTGGTGGAAAGGGACAGCAGAGAAGGGAATTGCAGACTTCAATCCCCACTGTCCCAAAGGATGCAAAAAACCCCACCTCTCTGCCCCATCAGCCCGCGAGCCGGCTGTCTGGGGTAGCTGGACACGGCTGATCAAAAAGGAAAGCCCTGCAAATCCCTGGCTTTCTAGTAACTGTCCCAGCCCACCAAACGGGGGACATGAAGGGTTACAGTGCGGGTTAGCCGGGCTCAGCTGGTCCCTGCAGCTCGCAGGAGGGGCTGGCAGGGACACGCGTTCTAATTTTACCACTGGCCCCCGTCCCGGCCGTGCTGGCAGCCCCCGCCTTGGCCGGGGGTCCCGGGGGAGCGGCAGCACCTGTGGGCTGAAGGGCTCTCCGGCAGCCTTGGGAAAGGTTGTGGGAGGCACCCGCGGGCAGAGAGGGGGTTCGGGAGCTTGGCATGGGCAGGGGTCTTTTTCAGACAGGAGTGTGAGAGCAGTGGGCTCTTCTGCCTGCAGGTGGGGAAATTTGTTGTCCTGGATCCACGGGCAGGAACTGGTACTACTACCTGGTGTTAGGTTACTGTGTTTGGAGACACGGGTTTTCCCGTGGATCTCTATATAAAACCTGTCCCCTCCCAATCTCCTGCCCCTTTTCTGTTCCTGAGCCCCTTCCAGAGCATGGACAGCTGATATGCCCCCGTGCTCGCCTGCAAATCCAGCCCTAAGCAGCTCCTCAGCATATCCAGAAATAGCGTGTGTGGCCGCAGGGAACCTGCATCCATCCAGCTCTGCTGGTGCCCCGTGGTACAGCCCTGAGCCCCCTGTGCCCCCCTGGCTGGTGCCACAGCTTTCTTGCCAAGACAGGGGCACCAGGGATGGGATGTGCCTGTAACCCCAGCAATGCAACCAGAGCCCCGTGCCAGGATGGATGACAATGTTGCTGGGGCCCAGGATTTGCTCTTTACTTTGTGCATTAGAGGAATTTTTGTTTCAGAAGTGCCCTGAGTTTTTGTTTCAGGGTTCAGCTCTGGCTGTGAGCTGGCTGGAGGTGGCTAAACCTGGTGAGAAGGAGGAGGATGAAGATGAGGAGGAAGGAGGGCCAGATGCACGCTGAGCTGTGCTGCACTCTGCCAAGCAGATTTCCAAGCCATCTGGGGCTTGCCCATCTCCATTTCAGGTCCCTGAGATTTATGGCTGGAGTGACTTTCTAATCACAGTTTCACCATCTGCCTGTTGGCCTTTAGCACCCCTCTGTCACCTGTCACTGAGCCCCACAGCTCCTGCCTGGTCCGGAGCACCCTTTCCTCCCTGGCTGCTCACCTGGGGTGCAGCTCCTGTTCCTGCTGTCCCTTCTCCCTCACATCCCAGGTGGGACAGTCTGCTCTTCTGAGCTATTCGTTGGCACAGCTGAATCCTGAGCCTGGTGTCACCCAGGTCCTGCACCAAAATCTGCTCCAACCCTCCTCACTCTGCTCCTGCCCCCCACCTGCGGGGATTTCCCTGTGTGTCCCGGCCTTGCTGCTCCTCCAGGTCTGCTCTTGTCCTCGTTCCTCTCCAGCTGAGCGATGTGATGGCTCACATCTGGGGATGCTGGCAAGAGCCAGTTCCAGCGGTGCAGCCCAGGCCATGCTGGGACCTGAGCTGACCTCGCTGTGGACACTTGGGTGGTACCAGCTGAGGAGCTCAGGCGTTTCTTCCCTGGCAGCTCTGAGCTGGATCCTCCCCAGCTGAGCATGTGGTGGTGGCTGCCTTGGCACTGCCCTTCCTGCCAGGCTCAGGGATGAGGTGGGTGCTCCCAGCCTGGCTGCCCAGGGGCTGAGCACCCCCTGCTCCCCTCCTGCACCAGCCTCCCCCGTGTCCTGCCACAAGGTGTTTCCAGCACACTGAAAGCATCTCCAGGGAGCTCCTGCTTTCCTTGAAATGCCAGTCTTCAGGGAGAAGGTGGTTGGGCTTGAAAGGCTCTTTTGCATTTTCCTTTATCCTGTTTTATCCTCTCTTTTTCCTGGAGACGAGAAAGGGAAGGTTTCTGATGGTGATTTGTGGCATGTGCCATGAGGAAGGCACAGGCTGTGCCTCAGGTGGGTGCTGCCCATGCAGCAGTGAGCCCTCCTGCTCCATGAGTTTTCCATGGGAAACAGTAACCTCCTCATTGGCCTGAGATAAGAACATGACTAGCAACACCTGTCCATGGACCAGGATATTTTTGAAGCTAAAATTATCTACATTCTAAGGAAGGAAAGGAGAAAGCCTTTTATGCCATGTTGATTTTCAAATAAAGGCAGCTCATTGGATTTGCTGCAGGATTTCAAATGCTCACTGAGGTCCCAGGGAGAAGAATTAATGGTCAGAAAGCAAAAGCTGCTATCAGAGTGCCATGATTACATGTATTTACCACATGGCTGGCATTTCTCTGGGGGAATCTGGGGGAGAGAGGGAGTGTATGAATGTAGAGCAAGAATTAGGTTATTTGAATCCCATTGGGTGGAAAGGGAAATTGCAGGCTGCGTTCCTGGGAAAGGATTTTGACTCTTGGGCAGGTGGTTTGCCTTCACAAAGGTCTGTAAAGGCTCTAGCAGAAGGTGTGTTGGGCAGATATTCCACCTCTGCTTGTCAAAGGGAGGCTGCTGGGAATCTTGGTCCTGCCAGGGCCATGGGTGAGGGTGTCCAAATGTTTTTCCAAGACTGTTGTAGATGCCTGCATTGGAAAAAGTGCCAGGGCTGCACTTCTCCTCAGTGTGGTGACCTGCTCTGGCTGCACCTTGGGGCACATGTTACACCCTGGTGTTTCAGGGCCTTCTCCACTGTCTGGAGAGAAAGCCTGGGCCTTGGCTGCCCCTTGGGGGCAACAGCAAAGTCATCTAAAGGTGAACTGCCCTTAATGTAATTTAGAACTAACACACCCTGATGACCCCTTTGATCGATGGCTGATACCCATTATTTGAAACTTTTGCCTTTCATTTGGCATTCCTTGTGTCACAGCAGAGTGTCCCTGGTTTTGCCAGCTGTGCTATCCATGAGGCACTTCCAGTGTCACCTCAGAGCCTTCCTGCAGGAGCTGTTCCCTGTTGCTGCTCCTCCTCCTCCTCTGAGCCCTGTAAGCTCTGCTGTGTCCCTTTTGAGATGGGAGACCAAGGCCAGCCATGCTCCTCGTGCAGATGTGTCGGTGGCTCCTGTGCAGATGTGTCAGTGGCTCCTGTCCTGTTCTCCATTCCCTCCCTGCCCAAGCCATCCCAGCCTTAGGCTGGCTTTGTTCACCACCCAGGAGCTGGCTGCTTTCACTGTGCTTTCCACCCAGACTCCCAAGATCCCTCTCCTCCTCAGAATGTCTCATTCAGAGCTCATTATCATGTGTGTATTTGCAGATATATTTGAAGTCTGGGGTTTGTTTTGTTTTTTCCCAGCCATTACTTTGCATTTGCAGACATTGAATCTCAGCTCCTGTTTCCTCTCCCAACTGCAAATGCACTCTGGAAGGCTGGGACACATCCATGGTAGATAACACATTACAGCTGCACTCTGGTGAGTTTTAATCTGCTCTCCTGGCCTCCCTGTCCTTTCTCCCTCCCTGCCCTTATTCTCCTGCCTGCGTTTTCCAAGGCCAGGCTGCTCGGATGCCTCATTCTGCAGTTCTGCTGTGTCAGCAGCTGTGCTTTATGATTTAAGACGGCAGCAGAACTTTCCACTGAGCTGTAAGCCCATGTATTCAGTTTCCTGGTATCCACACAAGCTAACTGATGGCAGGGGCAGCCCTGCCAGGGAGGTCAAGGACGTGTTCAGATGTCAGGGAGACAATGCGGGCTGCTTCAGAACGGAGTCGATGCTGTGAGCCCTGGGAGGCACAGCGGGAATGATGCTCGGGAGGGGAATTCTGCCTCCTGCGGGGAAATACCTGTCCGCAGGTGGGCGAGCCTCTGGCAGGAGGTCCTGCATTCTGAGTGGGATTGCTGGGGATAAAAGGCAAGCCTGGCTGCTCCCTGGCTCACAGCACAGCCCAGCACTCCTTCCACGAGGAGCCTGGGGACGCCGTGCCTGCAGAGAGCGGTGGGAGCAGCTGTGTGAGCAGCGGGGTGTGCTCGGGGTGTGCCGCAGCTCAGTGCTCCGAGAGAGCTGCAGATATTTCTGCTATTTTTTTCTACTCTCCCTTTCTTCAATGACAAAAGCCATTGCTGTGACCATTGCTGCTTTGTTCCTCCAAGCACAAGCTCCGGAAGCAGCTGGGGATTCAGCAGGTGTTTTGCTACGGTTTCTTAAAAACAACAAACACCACATGGATGCCCCGGGGCAGAGACCTGCGGGAGTGGCCGTGTGTCCTCGGGTGGCGCTGGCAGGGAGCTGCTCCTTCCCTGGCAGCAGGATGGGGCTCAGCCTGCGGCACCCGGGGCAGTGTCCCTGTCCCCAGCACTGCCGGGAGAAACAGGGGGCTGCTGCCAGGGCTTCGGCCACCAAAGGCTGCCAGGCTCTCCAGAGCTATCCTGCCTTGTCTGTCCCAGCATGGATCACTGACCTAAGCCTGCTGCTTGGCTTGGGGTTTGCTGCTGGCCCTTCTGGATGAGGAGAGTGGTCCTGGCCGGGCTGCATGCACTCATTAGACATTAGTCCTTGTATAATCTTCAAAAAACTCATCCTTTGAAGGCAGTGGGGGCCTGTGTGACCCTGCAGAGGGTTTAGGGCTCTTTTGTTAAGGTGTCCTGATAACTTGCATCATTCATTAGCTGTGCCCTTGGGGATGTGCTTTATTGTCAAGCACAAAGTTGCCTCCTGACACCAAATGCATCAAGATGGGCAGATGAAAACACATAAGAGAAGAAATGAAGGGGGAGAGGAAAATATACTCTATTTGCATTTACCAGCATTAAAGGTGAAGGAGGTTTGTCCCCCAGAGCAGATTGGCTTTTTGGACATATTCCTCCTCCAAAATTCTGGCTCTTGTACTGTGCAAGACTGGGGGAGATTGTATAGCTCTTCTTTCCAAGAATCCCCCAGAATACCCAGGCAGGGTTATTTTTTTCCCTGTAAAACTATTTCTGATTTATTCAGGAGGGAGTCTTGCCCCTTCTAATTAAACAAGCAGCATGGCATATCCTGGGAGATGCATTTTCTGCGTTTTATCAACATCTCCCTGCTACAGGAATGAGCAAAGCCCTTCTTGGTGACCCAGTGGACAAAGGAGTTATCTCGACTGCCCAGCCAGCCTGGTTTTCTCTAATACAATGGCAAAGGTAAATGGAAGGCAAGTTTGGAAGAAATACCTGGAGCTCAGTGTGAGTCATGGTGTTTGAAGGGAAGTGGACACTGTAGGAATCATCCCTTCTGGAGTGACAGGGAACTGAACCTCCAAACCTTCCTTCCTGAGACACCCTGTGAGTGGGGCTGTTGCTCCTTGGGAGCTTGGCCTGCAGGAGGACAGGCTCCCTGCTTGTGTTTACCTGGCTAGAGCTGAAGGACCTGAGTGGTCATGTGGGGGCAAGTTCATGGAACAGCCCTCACTGGGGTTATTTCTCCTTAACCCAAGGTGCCAGGATGTTGTGGAGGGAGCTGGATGCTCTCATGGTGATCTTGGACACCTGAGCTATTGGATGAGCTGAGGACACAACACTGGCAACAGAAACAAGTTCACCACTGCCTTGGAGAAGTGCAGAGGTAACTGGTTCTTGTTTTTGAGAAGCTCTATCCATATTTGCTGCAGTGACAGGAATAGGAGTTGAACAGTTGGAATTTGCTGCAAGGCTTCTGTTTGAAGAAGTACCCCTGGTGTTTCTTTGGGCACCCCTCTGAGGTATGGCTACCAAAACACCACCTCAGGTGCTCTTGAGTGAAGAATCTGGTGCTTGTCAAGATGGGATGAGGTATGACAATGCCAAAAGGGGACATATATTTAATCCAGGGTGAGTCAGGCTGGGTTTTGCTGCCTTTGGGCATCCTTGGACCTGGAACCCTGCTGATTCTGTTTGTCCTCAGACTGGAGTGACATGAAGGGGGTCTGCTGTGTCCCTCACAACATGTGAAGCTGGCTGACAGGAAGAATGTGTCCCCAGGGGAGGCTGGACTGTTTCTTCTGTACATAAACTCATTTCTTTTGGCTAAGGCCCTGGAGGTATGGATGAAATCCTCATTTTCTGCATCTCTTATCTTCCTTGAGGGCCACACCTTCTCTCAGTTGGCTGTTGTTGCCATTCCCACCCAAAATCCCAACACCACAGTGGTGTCCCATACTTCTGCTGCCCTGCCATGGGGATCCTGGGGTGTTTGATATGGGTGGAGTAGTAAACACCCACCAGGCACGGGCTGCTTGCACACCTCCAGGCTGTGGGAGAAGCCCAAAACACCAAATCATTTTGTATCAGCCAAACCTTCCAAAAATTATTTTACCAATACCTTCCAAAAAACTGCCAAAAATACCTTTGCCAGGAATTTTGCCACCAGCTGGGAAGAGCCTTTTGGCCTGTTCCACAGATCAAAGCCCCTGGGTGTCTGATGTGCTGCTCCTCCAGCAGCCTGGGAGTGCACCAAGAGGAATCAGAGCCCCTCTCAGTTCCTTCTGCCCTTCCAAAAGACCAGGGGAGATGAACCTGGCAGCTTGCTGTTCCAACATGGACATTGCACCCAGCTGGGATCAGCATCCCAGAGTTGCCATGGAGATGCCTGATGGGCATCTCTAACTTTTCAGGAACGTGGCAGGATGCCAGGGCATCCTAAACAATGTTAATGATGCTGAAATACATTCCTGCTGCTCCAGGAGGCCCAAAAGCAGTCAGGGAAGACTTCTCCCCTTGGGAGGGAATGAGCTCACCTGTGGGGCTGGGCTGCATGTCTTCTCCAGTCACTGCTCCCATCTCCATGTGAACTGCTGGGAATAGGAGAAAATATTATTGGACTCTTTTCTGGACCAGCTGCCCAGAAACCCTGTTATGCTTTTTGCTCTGCATGCACAGTCCCAGGAAGCTGAGTGGTGAAGGGCACAGCAGGTCTGTGCTGTGATGTGCAGGGCACTCTGTGCGGGGAAAGGGAAAGTTGTTTTCATAAAGAAATGGGAGAAAAAGAAGAGGAAAGCACAGTCAGCAGCACAGCACATTGGCCTGAGTACCAGAGCCACACCCAAAGGGTTAAAGCAGCCCAGGAAGCCTAAGGGGATCCCTCAGGATGCCTCTCGAACATCTCCAGTAATGAGTTTTCACTCCTGTACTTTCATTATCATCATCCCATTGTCCCCCTTAGCTCTGCAGCACATTATTCCTGTCATTGAGGCAGCTGCAAGGACAGTGCTGTTCCCTCAGCATTCCTCTTGGAAACACGACGGGCTCAGCCTCAGGGCAGGAGTGTGCATTGGCTGTTACCCCAGGAGTGATGCTCTGCTTTGCCTCTCTCTCCCTGGTCCCCTCAGATTGCCCACAGAATTTGTCCCAGGTTTGCCACAGTGCCCAGCAGAGCCTGGCATTTGGTTCTTTTCTGTCTTTCTAGAAATACTTTATAACTTCATGGAACTGGTTGCCCAGAGAGGCTGTGGCTGTCCCACCACTGGAAGTGTTCAAAGCCAGGCTGGACAGTGGTCTAGTGGAAGGTGTCCCTGCCCATGACACCACAAACCATGCCCTGATTCTATGAACATTTCTTAGTTCCCTGGAAGCTGGGGAACTGGGGTGGTGCCAGTGGCAATTTGGTATTGCCTCCACCGTACAACACCACTTGGAGCCTATCCCTTCTTATTGGTAGAATTGGAGAAAGCTCTTTTTGTTTTTCCCAAGATCCCCCCAAAGTGGAAAACCAGAAGAGGTAAGGCCATGTCCTCCATGAATCCTAGGGTACTGTACTTAAGGTCACATTTTTAAGTACCAGTGTCACCTGATCTGTCACTCCAGTGCTGGTTTCACGACTGACTTACTGAGGTCGTTGGCTTTGTTGGCATCCTCACTGGCACAGCCTGGGCAGAGCCTGCAAGGAAAACGTGGCTGTCACTTCTCAGTGCTTGAGTGACCGAGCTGCAGAGCTGCAAGGGAGTGATTCTCCCTCAAACCTGTGCTTTGTTTCTTCCACCAGATAACTCAAGGATGACAAGGGAACATCCATTGATGACATGCACATGGCAGCTGCTTCTTCCTCCTCCCTGCCCATGGCTCAGGGTTGTGTTTGGAGCTGGTGCCTTTGGGCTGAGGGTATGTCTTGCCTTCCTGATCTGTGTCCCTTTCTGCTCCAGGCTTATTGAAGCTCAAAAGACCCAGCCCCAAAGAGCCAAGGAAATGAGGAGCAGTCCTCGTTCAGTGAGGGAATACCCTGGAGAGGCAAAGAATCTTTATCATTCTAAAGGTTCTCCTTAAATAAGCAGCCGTAAAAAAGGTAAGAGGAGATCTCCTGGACGTTAGGTGTGGGGGTTGTGCTTGTTGTGTTTGGTGTTTGGCCACCCCAGCAGAGCCTGGAGTTGTGTGGATGCTGGTGCCAGCTCCTCCCTGTCACGGTGGCTGTTCCTCCAAAGAACCCTCCAGCCCTTCTTCCCGTCGGTGACTGAATGCCAGTGCACTCACAGTGCTGGGGGCAAACCCAGGCTCCAGCTCTTTGCTCTTTCCATGGTGGCGCTGGGTCAAATGACAGCCCCACCCTCTGCCACCCTCGGAGCATTGTTGTTGTTATTTATTTGTGTCTGGCAGCGCCTGGGAACATCCCCCGGGGCAGGGAGCCTTTCTCGCTAACGAAGCAGCTCAGGTCAGAACATGCAGAGCCAAAGCAGTAAATGCTGAGTGTCACTGCAGTGACACCCCTGTCCCCAGCCGTGCCAGCATGGAGGCAGCACCCAGCCAGCACCCTGCCTGCCTGCCTTCTGGTTCCTTTGGTGACCCTAAATGGCAGAATCGCAGAATCCTTTAGGCTGGAAAAGACCTTCAGGGTCATCGAGTCCAATCTCTGCCTAATCCCCACCTTGTGAACCATACCAGAGCAGAGTGCTGCCTTCAGTCATTTCTCAAACACCTCCAGGGATGGTGACTCCACCACCATGGTGGAGCCACTCGGAACCATGTTGTGGAGTGATGTGGAGCTTTGGTGGCAGCGTGGTCCTGCTGTCCCTGCCCGCAGGGTCCTCTCGGCAAAGCAGGACTGTACACACAGCCCAGTTTGGTGAAAGCAACAGCTCTCCAATTTAGCACAGATTGGTTCCCTGCGTTTTGCTTCTTGACCTCAGCTGTCCTAATTATCTGGCTCCCCTTACAGTGTTTTTCAACTGTACAGAGATGAGCCAAGGACACATGAACGTAACGTGATCCAGGAAGATTCCCCGAGTGCCAGGAAGTTGGAGCACTGCTGCCTCTGCTCTTTATGGCCGTGCTTGCTGCTCGGGCTCCTGGAGCAGAGTTTGGAGCTGTTTGGCTCTCACGTGCCCAGGGCTGTGTTGGTGCTGCAGTAACTCCCTGGTGCACCCCGGTGCACCCCCGAGCCCCTGCTGTGCCCTGCCATGGGGGCTCTTGTGCCATTGCCAGAGTGACCGCTGCTCTTGGCCAGAACCCTCCCAGTTTGCTAGTGAAGGTACAAAGCCCCTAATGGGGAGGGCAGGGAAGCACCAAGTGATGCATGCAGCCAATACCTGCACATGGCTTCTCTCCCTGCAGCCCGGCTTCAGGATCTGACTCCAGGCCCATGTCCCCAAGCCCGTGGGGTGGGGGCCAGGCACAGGACCTGCCACTGCCACTGCCACCCCTTCCCTGCTCTTCCTGCAGCCCAGGACATGTATCCCGCTGTGCCCCTTCTGCTCCTTGTGCCCTTCTCCGAGGAGCAAACAGGGCAGCGGATCCTTCGGGGGAGCTCTGGGAAGCAGGACCAACCTGCACAACAGGCACCACAGGCAGGTCATTACCGGGTGATTGTGGCTTTTGAGGATTTGCCTGAATTGCTATGGTCCCTCTGCCATCCTGCTTCACTTAAGGGTGTTTTTGCTTGCCAAATTCTGCCTGCGGCTACCGGAGTCCGCCGCTCCCACCGGAGCGGGAGCAGGATGGTCCGCAGCAGATGGTGATGCTGGGAGTGGCACTGTGATTTGGTTCAGTGCTGACCCCTGCCACGCCAGCAACTGCTCCGGCTTTGCCCCCGGTGCCGCGGTGTCCTGCCCGGCCCGCGGGAGGCCCAGGTGGCCTCGGTGAGCATCATGTGAGGCGAGGAGCCGGGGGCTGGCGGCGGCCTCGGGCCAAGCTCTGACCATCTGCTCCGTGCCGTGCCAGGCTGGCGGCTGCTCCGCGGAGCGTCCGTGCCACGGGGCGCGGGCAGCGCCGTAACCAGAGCCGCGGGGCTCGCAGAGGAGCTGACTCCGGCTTTTCGGCTCTGCCTCGTGTATATTTATCTGTACGTGCAAACAGAGCCGCCGGCTGAGCTGGGTGGCTGTTCCAGGCTGAGCCGATGTCTCCTGTCCCCGTGCCCGCGGCTCCATCTCCCCCGGGGCCGCGGGGAGCGGCCGGCCGGGCAGCGAGGAGGGGAGTGGGGGCTGCTGAACGTGGGCAGCGGGTCTGGGGGCGTTCTGTTCCTCTCTGCAGCTCAGAGAGGCCGTGATGGGGGGCTCTGCCTGCTCGTGGCAGCAGGTGATGCCGAAGGCCAGGAGCCATGAGGTGCCTTGGGCTGGTGGTACGGATGGGGGAGAGCAGGAGCCGAGCCTGTCCTCTCCCTCTTGGGAGCAGCAGCGAGTGCCTCGATCAGAAAAGGGACTTTTATCTAAAGTGCACACCTTAGCAACGCAGAGGAAAAGCAGGAGAGGGCTTTTTTCAGCACTATAGAGCAGCTGACAAACACCTGACTCTACATTTTTCATTTGAGCCAACCAAACGAACGCAGCCCAAGGCATGGCTTTCTCTGAGCTGGGGTTTGGTTTTTCAGGGGAGTGTGTTATCAAAGGCAGAAACCTGTTAAGAGGATTGAATGAGGACTGCTGGGGTATTATGTGCCTACGGACATGGCACATCATGGGGCTGTGCTTTGGAACCACAGAACTAGGGAATTTTCTAATATTCTGTCTTTGAATTTCAGTCCTTGGCTTTCCTTGTAACCTATAAAATGCATAAGGCCACTCCTAACCCCTTGTCAGCCAACCTGGACAAACCTCAGGACTTAGTGCTGGTTTGGGTCAGAGTGAACCTCAAAGGGAGACTCATTTAATCTGAGCCTAAAAATGAGTCAAGAATTGCCTTTAAATGCAAGGATTATCAAAATGAGACAACATGAAAAATAACTGCTTGAAAATAAACCAGCACTTATGACAACTGAATTTAGGGGACCAGGAATGTAAATGTGGGAAGAAACGGGTGGTGGAGGCTCCCTGTAACATTCCCTAAACATAAAAAGGTCTTTTATTTCCATCCCAAAAGCACAGCAAGAGTCAAAGAAAAAGAAACCTGAATCTAGTTGACTTAAAGGTCATGAGACTTAGCGTTGGGATATTTGAGGTCTCGTGATTTTTTAAATGTTAATACTGCAATGCCTGCTGTGGGAGATTCCCTGCCACAGTCTCCAGCTCTGACCCAGGGATCTGAGCTGCTTCTGACCTGCTTTAGTGGGGGTTTGATGGTGCAGTTATCAAGTCACCTGTAGGAAAGGTCTTTTATGCCATGTCCATGAGAAAATAGCAAACAGGGGATTTTTTCCCTAATTCCTATAACTTTTCTGCTGTTTTCTGACCAGCCTAAAAAGTGTTTAGTTATTTAGGACTTTGGCAGCTGAAGCCACAATTGCACCATTTGTTTTTTGTCCTCAGGGATCTCAGCACACCTTGATGAGGTCACCTGAACCCCTGCCCCAGTCTCAGAGAGTGAGGCCTGAGGTCTGAGGGTGCAGAGCTGCAGAGCTGAGGTTACAGGCACATTTCTCAGTAGCATATGACTTTCTGAGGCTGCCTCTCCTTTCCCTAGTCCTGAATTTTACCCACACATCATCTGGAAGCTGTTGGTTGAAATATTTCATGCTCGGTTTATATGTAATGCTCAGCAAGTGCATAGGGCAGCTCTTAAAAGGTCAAGTTTATATAAATCTATAATGCATGTGTATAAAATAGATAATAAATTCGGAACCCCTGTAAAACATGGGTAGGTTTTTTAGGGTAACCCATTTTAATGCTAAGTCGGGGGAGGCCTGGACCTCACCACCCTCACAGGGAAGAATTCCTTCCCAATATCCCATCTAACCCTGCTCTCTGCAGTAGGAAGCCGTTCCCCCTTGTCCTGTCACTCCATCTCTTGTCCAAAGGCCCTCTCCAACTTTTCTGGAGCTCCTTTAGGCACTGGAAGGGACTCTAAGGTGTACCTGGAGCTTTCTCTTCTCCAGGTAAACACCCCCAGCTCTCCCAGCCTGGCTCCAAAGCACAGGGGCTCCAGCTTCCACTGGACCCTCTCCATATCCTTTTCATGTTGTGGATACCAGAGCTGGACACAGCATTGCAGGTGGGAGCTCACCTGAGTGGAATAGAGTGGCAGAATCACCCTCCTCAACCTTATCCTCAAGCTCTCTCCCGTCTCTTCCTTTCCTGGGAATGGCTCCAGTATGCACCAATCAGCCACCAACTCCCACCAGCAGATTGTCCCCTCAGCAGCTCTTCCCCTGGGCTGGATCCCTGCCTGTGGATGGGGGTTTTCCCTCCTGGAGTTCCTCAGTGTACACAAGATAAGGAGGTGAAATACAATTATGGCATGAGGAGAAGGGCTGTGATTCACAGCGCCAGTGACATCCCCGGGCCAGTGACACCCTTGGGCTGGATGGTCCCTGACTGACTTCCTTCTGGGAAAAGACACCCTCACTAACTCAATTACTGAGAAACAAACAGTGATGATTCAGTATTGCTGGACATTACTTTAGTGAGGTGAATTCTTGTTCTGCACTTCAGTGCAGCGGGGCAGGTGCTCCGCTGGGGCACACACGTGTGTGCCTCAGAGCAGCCGAATAACCCCGTGGGGCAGCAGGGCTGTGGTATTTACCCCGTGGTTTACAAACCCACCGTGCCTCCGTGCCAGGAGGCCTCTCTGGTGATTGCCCACACTATGCTCAGTGCCTGCCAGTCCCTTCCCAACACAAACAGCTCATTAATTCCCATGCTTTTAAGGAAATGAAGCCATACAGAAATATGCCACCGGTAACAAATTACGCTGTACTGATGCCACCGATTAATGCTGCAGGAAATAATGCTCTATTTCAGATGCTGAATGGTTTTATTTTCCTCCTAAATTAATTTGCCACTATACAATAAATCATAGAATGAATCACAGAAGCATCTGGATTGGAAGGGACCTTAAAGATCATCCAGTTCCAAGCCCCCTTCCATGGGCAGAGACAAAAATGCTCTCCTGCCTGGAAGATGCTAAAATAACACGCAGACATTGTCTGAAGGGCTAGAAAGGAACTTCGTTTTTCCCCTCCAGCTTTCACTATCTGAGAGCAAATAAGTGGGTAAGTCTACAGTACCAGGGATGTCCCAGTGCTTCCAGCCTCCAGCACACCTCCCATCCCAGTGCTCCCGTCTCTCCTATGGATACGGCAATATTTCTAAAATCCAGTGACTGCCAAGCCACCACCAGTCCCTGCTGGGTTTGTCATTACCTTCTTGCCCAGCTGATGCAGAAGCTGTGGAAGTTTCCCATGCTGGTGAGGATACAAGCACGATCTTCTGGTATTCTGTCAACCAGTTTGCAGCTTTGCTTTCCGTGGAGTAGATAGGATGAGTTATGGGAAAAGGAGGAAATGAGATGAAATATATGGTCCTGACCGGACTGATCTTTGCACCTGCCAGCCCAAGTGTGTGTCATTATCACTTATGGAAGCTCATAAAGGAGAAGGTCTCTCTACCTTTCCAGGTGTGGTGGTTTTGATGGAATGTCCATGTATGAATGCACCAAGAAATGCCCAAATGTGTAGGTGCCATGGAGGACAGAGAGACAACAGGGAAATGAACTGGGGCAAGAAGTGAAAGCAAAAGGGAAAGCAGGATTGGAAAGCAGACTGCTGGGTGGTGGCACCTGGGCAGGAGGAGGTGTTTACTGGCATGGGCTGTGGTTGCCTGGAAAGATCTCTTGGGTTTTCACCAAGGTGCTCTGTGGACTCCAGGAACAGTGATTACATTAAACACCAAATTAATCTCACTTAAATTAGGCCTCAGGGTTGGGAGGCAACATTGGTTTAGCAGGGCTGGCATGCAGAGTGTAGCCCACCTCTGTCTGCAAGGATTAGCTCAAAAATAGCCAAGCTATCATTGTTGATATTTTTCTTTCTTTATGTATTATTTAGAACCTTTCTGAGTGTATGATTAATCAAAACCAGCATCCTGAGACATTCACCTCTCTCGCTGGGTTGCAGTGTGGCTCTGATTGGTACTGGGTGCTGGGCAGTGTGTGAGGACGTCTTTGTAAGACCATCAAGAGTGGTCTCAGGCCATCAGCCAGGGAAGCATCTCAATGCCAGGGACAACGAGGCCAAGAACAGAGACTTCCAGCTAATCAGCAGGAAGGGAGAGCTGGCAGGGTACAACGACTCTTTAGCAGGAGCTGCTGCATCCACGGCTCCGGGTGGTGCAGGCAGTGCTGCAGGCGAGGACAGGTCACATTCCAGGACATTGGGCACATGTGCTGTGAGTCCAAAGGCAGAAGAACTCAATTGAGAGAATGTGAAATGAAGACTGTTACTGGCCTAAACCGAGCTCTGAGAGAAAACGTAGGCACTTGTATGATGTGCTTTAAAACTGATGTCATGCAGCAGCTCTGTAAGTCCTTAAGTAGCACTTTCCCCTCTTCCCAATCTTAGTGCTCTGTCCTGCTAAGACATAGAATTAGTTAAAAAGAGATTTTCTTTAAACCCCACAGACTCTGAGCTGGAGAAGATACCTGTCAGCCAGCCGTGTTTTCAGTGTGCTCTTGGCAGCTCAGCTGTCTGGAAGGAGCCATGCAGTGATGTCGGGGTGCTCCACCTGGCTACCCAAACACCACTGTGGGTAATGGGAAATCACTTTGACAATGTGGAAAATCTGGGCATTATTGAGAAGTTAAATCAGTCTCCAGCTGGATTAATTCACTGCTGGTAGCTGGAGAAATTAATAAAGTGAAGATCTGTATCAATCTTGGTGACTTTCTGTAAAGCTGTAAAGTATGAACATTATCCATGGCAAACTGCTAGAACAGCAGCCCAGGCTCAGACCAGTGAGAGGTTTTGTGTGCTGGGTTGCTGCCACCCTGGAGTCTGCTGGGAAGGGACTGAGGGGGATGTCCTCATTTCCAGACCCTCTGCCAAGGCTGGGTCCTCCATAGACAGCCAGGGTGTCCCTGCACTTGTGCCAGTAAAGTGGGATGGCATCATGGGTGTGCCTTGCTCCTGTCATTCCTTATATCTTGTCCTGAGTGTGAAGTTGGACATTTAAATCCCCAACATCCCAAATACCAGCCTCAGGATGAGGCTTTCAGAAAATAAAGCCCGATGAGTTGAGCCCTGACTTCAGGACTGCAGTGAACACAATGGAAATCTATTAGACACCCTGCAAGGAAATAATTACCCAGCTTGTACTAGAAAGAGTTGAAGAGATGAAGTCTGAATTTGGGCTAGAGGTATAAAAAATGCACAGGTTAAGCTGGCTTTTTGTACGTGGCAAGAGATGAGTATCTGAAAGTTAAAGTGGCCTTGGCTAGTGTTGAGTGGGGTTATCTGTGCCGGCCATAAATCGAACCGGGATGGTTTAATTGCTGCTTCGCAGTAAATAAAGCTCTAACTGAGAGGTCTGCTCTATAATATAGAGGGGATCTCCCAGGCTATGGAGGATGATAGATAGCCAGAGAAATCCATTCGGAGGCTCTTTGGGATCGATAAGCAGTTAAGGGAGCGGCGGGAGGGTGACATTGCCTGTCTTTGTGCGCGGGCACCACAGACAGGCCGGGCTGTAAAACAGTGGAGGGCAGGGCAGGCTCAGAGCCATTGGCTTTATGGTGTTCCAGGTGTGATTCTGGACACCTGTTGTTTGAATACAGAGAGGTAAGAGCAGCCTGCACACTGGAGTGAAAGGTTCCTGGTGCCAGGGTGATGGGCTGAGCCACCAGGTTCATTAATACTGTGAGGACTCCGTGGCTCAGAGGGCTCCCAGGGCCAGCCCAGCTTGCAGGTAACCAACCCTGGGGCTGCCTTATTCGGGCTGGAGCAAATCCACTGTCACAATGGAGGGAGCTCAGAGCTGCTTTCAGCTGAAGGCTCTGAAGAGGTGCTTTGGTGGGGTAGCAACTCCATCCAGCTCTGTTGGAAGAATCCCTTCCACTCACTTGCTGCTGGTGGAATGGTGTGTGTTCTTGGAGTTTTCCTGTGCTGATTTCCCCATTCCTGGGGCAGTCAGAATGTGCCATTGACCATGGGAAATGTAAATGGCAATGACTAGTTCATCCCTAATAATTTACCTTGGAATGCTGTTGTGCAGAAGGGAGGTGAATTGGCTTTTAGCTTCCAGCACCTGCCCTCCTACCTTTTAAAATGGAAATATTGCAACTGCCTTCAAAACCCAGTATTCATCACCTGGCCTGTGTTTAATTATTAATTCTTCTGTGCTGGGGGACTGCAACAGGAGCTGGCCTAAGCTGCTGCCCTCCAGCCCAAATCTGAGTGGGATTCAGAAGAGACCAGGAAAACCAAAATCCTTTCTGCAGTAGTTCTGTGACCCACAGGCATTTCACAGCATTGTTTCCCCTCGGGTACATGCACCTTCCTCACTCCAGGAATGCAAAATGCTGGAATTTGCAGGTGATACCAAACTCCCACTGGCCCCAGGATGAGTTACAAACCCTTCCATCCTCTGAACTGTCCTTTTGGAAACGGGAACATTCTCCCTGATGGTTTTAGAGCAGATGCACCCAGTGCCATGGTTTGCCAGCACATGCTTGGGAAGGGTTTGGGGCAGGTCATGGTGTGCAAAATGATATATTACATTTTCCCTCATGAGCACATGAGAAAATGGCCTGGCTCACAATAATTTTGGAAGGACATGAAGATGTGAGGCTCTTCAGAGCCTATTTGCTTGGCCATGTTTAATTTGCTGTTCTTGAGCCAATTTGCTTAAGTGGCACTGAGTGTACCCCCATGCAAAGTCCAGACTCGTAAAGATGGAGCTGGATGAGGTGTCCAGTGCACCAAGGCACTGTTATCTTCTGCCTTGATTTTTTCCAGCAGACAGCTGTGTGATCCAGTCACAGAAATGCTAATTATAACATTTTTTTAGGGGAAGGTGGGGTAAACCCCTGCTAAAAGCTTGTAGATCCATGATGTTCGAGCTGTACAAGCCTAATGGGACAGTTCGGAATACGAGTCCAGACTTGGCTGGGTATTTTTGCTGAAAGGATATGTGTTTGAGCAAGTAGTGCCATAATTCTCCAAAAAATGTGGAAGTGTGGGGAAACTCACAAAGTGTAGGAGCAGAAATTCCCTCAGAATTCCCCCCCTTGCTGACCTAGCTAAAATGAACCAATAGCTTCTAAAATTGTGGGTAGGGAGTGTGGCTGGGTGCAAACGTGCCTTATTTCCTCAGGGAGGCCAGCTGCAAAAACTTCCTTGCAAAAAGAAGGTACCTGTTTTGCTGTTTACCATCAGGAATGTTTTCCCTCTGGTGGTATCAATTAAAATGAAACTTTAACTGTTTGAAGTGATCCTGCCCTTACTTTGGTGGCCTTATTTAGATGTGCCTTGCATCCCGTCCTTGCTCCCTCCCTGTGCCAGCCCTGTCACACTGGCATGGAGTGTCGGGATGTTGCACATGTACAGGTGGTGCTTCCAAAGGCATCTGTGGGGACAGACACTTGGATCCAGGCTGTCAACATGGGCAGCACTGTCCGTCCCATGGGAGCATCGGGCTGCCTTCCCTGGAATAGAACCCTTTCACAGCATCATCCTCCAGCACACTCCTGCCAAAATCCCTTCTTTGCCCTCATTCCTCCTCTGCTCTGGCCTCAGGATTATGGTTTTTTCCCCCAGAAATAACAAATCCCTGAGCTTGGAAGCATTGCATGGACACATGTGAGCTGGGGGAGGGATGGGAGCTTTGTCCCTCTCTTTGGCGACACCATCAGATGTGCTGTAGGCACTGAAGAGCCTGGGCAGGGGCACTGCTGAGCCTTGCAGCCATGCAGGAACCACTGTCCAAATTCAAGATGTTCTCTGTATTTATTTTTCTGTCTGGCTCCATTTGCTGACAGCAAACGACCCGTGGCTTTGGGCAGCCAGGGTCTGTGCTACATATTTTTATTCATCCGTCCCTCCCTGCCAAGTGCTGAAGTCAGACAAGTGGCCCCGGCTGGTGCCAGCTCTGGTTGCTCACACTGGGATTAGCACGTAAACTGGTTCGCTCCCCCTGTGGAGGCCGAGCAGGGCCTTCTCTCTTACCCTCCTGCTGCAGTGAAAGATGTTTGTGACTTTGCTTTTGACTTTCTGCAAGAGGCTGTTGTAAGAAAAGGTTTCTTCCTGGTTTTTACAGGTGTCTCTGCACCCTGGGTGAATGTGGGAGAGCGTGAATGCCTCGTGGTACTCCCTGTCTCAGCTTGGTCTTGTGCTCAACCCTGAAGCTGGACACCAAAAGGGATTAAGGGGAAATGTCAGCCATGGGGATCTCCAGGAAATCAAGGAGTAATCTCCAAGTGCTGGGAGACCAAAGAAAGCAAATGCTCCCTGAGATGGTGAACACAACTGGACTGCTCACTTACAAGTGAAGCTCTTGTGGTTGGTTGCTCTTTGCTTGCAGCCTTTGCCCAGGACTCCACAAGTAAAACTAAAATCAGCTGAAAAAATACAGGTAAGGGGAACTGGGCAGATGATGAAGGAAGACAGTAAAACCAATACAGAGATTCTGGGCCACCTCATCAAATAGCAGGAGCTGGCGTAGGGGTATTGATTTCAGCAGAGCTGTGCCAGTTTATGCAAGTTAGGGCTTTGACCTAACTCACAGTAATAAAGATATCCAAATGCTGGAAAACTTCCAGGGAAACTGTCTCCTTGGAACACATTGGTTATTGATGTGTATACATATTGATACACACACATTAACATGGTGTGGGGCTCTAAAATCCCACACTTAAGGCAAGTTACAGCTCAATTTCACCGTGCCAGGCTGCAATTTCACCTGCACAACCTCCCAGAGCGAGGTGTTGTCCTTGGCAGGACCAAACGCCATTCCTGTTCTCTGGTGCTCAGGGAAACTTGATCTTTGCTCTTCCCGTCACTCGGAGCGTGACTGGGAGGCGGCCGGGGGGGTTGAGATGTGGGATTTCTGCGAACCTGCTGGGGAGCAGGCATGAGGGGGTAGCCAGGGTGGGAGCATGGCTGCGGGGGGAATGTGCACACTCAGTTCTTCCTTGGAAAAGCTGGGGCAGTGCTGCTGCCAGGGGGGCTCCTTTTGGGGTCCCTGGGCTGTAACCCTGCCCACCTGCTGCTCAGCAGTGCTGGATCTCATTGCAGGGACAGTGCTGGGCAGGGCCTGCCTGTGGCTCGCTGCAGGATCTCAGTGTGGAGATACTGGTTGTGTTGGTCCTGCCTGGGGTGCCTGTGGGTGCTGTGCCCTTCATCCATGCCACAGCTGCCTCCTCAGGGCATCCCAGGAGGTGCTCTCCTGCACATTCCAGGACTGTCCTCTGAAGCCTACTCAGGTTTGGCTGCCAGAAATATAAAGTCAGGTCTAAAGCTCTAGTTTTCCCATGCTTCTGACAAGTCCTTGTGAGTGCTGAGCAGGATGCTTGGATGCCACTCGAGTGGGAATGGCTTGCTTCCATACACTGTTACACCTGCTCTGAACAGGCTTCTTGTGACTTTTTACACAAAGCCCCCTCACCTTGGAGCAAAGTGTCTGCCTAGGTCTAATTTCTTTCAATGGGACTTCAGCATGTGCTCAAGTACTTTGCTGATTTGGTGCCCCAGTCATTAGCTTTACAGTTGATTACTCAAGTGGATTTTAGGTGAGGAAATGGGAATGCTAACATCCAGTGGGAAGAGTTGAGCCAGCACTCAGGCTTAAATTGAAACCAACCTCAAGGCTGGCCCGTCAGGAGTGTTGGTCAGCACTGAGTTCCAGAGTTGCTTCCACGTTTCCCTGCATTGTCCAGGTGTCCTCTGGCCCAAGGGAGCACCTGGCCAGTGCCTGGTCCTGGCAGCATCCTCCCCCTGCTCCATTGAACAGTTTAATGGTGTTTGGCAGCTCTAAAATCACAGTTTGAGAGGCTTCCCCCACACGAGAGAGGAGAATGCCGCGGAGCTGATTGCGTGCACTGGAGGAGCTGATTAACTTCTGGTGTCGCAGATCATCAGAAATGCAAACAACCTGCACTGTAAATATACATTTAGGGCAGATCAGCAGTGTGTTCATGCTCTCAGGCCCTCACCAATTACCCAAATTGGTACGTTCTGCTCATCGCACCGGCGGATTCGGATGTAATATATCATAGAAAAATCAGCGGCTCACAGCTAAGGTTGTCTGTTGTGCCGTGCCTCTCAACTTTTGGTTATTTTTTTTGAAAAAAGGTAAATAGATTATTTAATACGTGCATTTATGAAGTTTGTAAAATTGAAGGTAGAGGTAGGGGTGGAGTGTGTCAGTCTCGAGGTGCTGCCTGGCCTCAAAATAGTGGCATTATCCCCATTCCCAGGCTCTGGAATGTGTTGTTCTGGCTCACTGGTGCTGAGGGGGAGCAAAGGATTTTTTCTTTCTTTGATGGATTATTTGCAACCAACTGTGGGGGATTGGTTTCTGGCAAAATGACAACATTCAGTGCAAATGGAGAAAAAGTGTATTTTTGTGCCAGCACCCCCAGTTCAGTCTGGCCTGTGTGCTGCAGCCTCCAGCCACAGCCACATGGTCTGGAGCAGCAAAACTGAAGCAAACCCTGTGTTTTATCCCTCTGAAGGGGCTTGGCCACACTCTGCAAGATTTTTCCCAATTATTTTTAGAGAAATGAAGAGAATGAGCTAAATGTAGCACTGAATAGCCTCAAAAGGGGTCAGTATTCTGCTTCAAACATACATACACATGCAAACTTATATGGTTGTAGTAACCTTCAAAAAAACCAAACTCACATGAAAATCAGCTAATCTGAAATAAAGGCTTGATTTTGTTGTTGCCAAAGAGGCTGAAAAGTGTTGCTTTGCTCACTTTTATCTCTTCTCCCTCTCCCAGTTCTTGCTCTGGTGTGGTACCCTGCTGGTGGGAGCATTGCACCTGCAACTGGAGATAACCTTTGTGCCTCCAGCTGTGTCAGCCCATCTGCCTGGGGGATCTTCTTCCCTGTTTCTTCCTTTAGCATTCAGGATCACTGCTGTCTGTGCTGGCATGACCCAAGCACGCCTGGGGGCGTGGAGACTCCCACAGATTAAACACAGTGTTTTGAACCCGTGTTAAACACACTTCAGTATTAGTCTCCATTTTCTGGGGATGTGCTTGTCTGATAGACAAAGACGTGCACCTCATCCCACGGAGCTCTGTTGTAACTCTGTGGGTTTTGTAGGGAGCTTGTGAGGCTCAGGGGGGGCTTTGACACTGTGTTTGCTCCCCCTGGGAGGGCTCCCACCTCCACACTGGGTGCAGAGCCCTTCCCAGCACAGTGCCTCGGCTCTGCGGGCAGCAAGAGGTGAACAAAACACCCCAGAGCAAGGAGGTGGGAGATGAAAAGAAACTTTGATGAAAGAAATGAAAGGGCAGGGAAGAGAAGGGGGTGTAGCATGATGTCACCAGGATATGCTTGAAGCTCCTGGAGGGAAAGTGGGAGCAATACTGTGGGAAAGTTGCTGGTTTGAAGGAGATGCTGATGGATGGGGACAGTGAAGGTGCTGGTGGCAGCCCTGTGGCTGCCTGGCCACAGCCACAGTGTGGAGCTGTTTGAGCTGGGAGCGTGTCATGATCCATCAACCCAACCCAGTCAGAGACTCACAGGATGCTTTGGATTGGGAAGGACCTTGAAAATCGTGTCAGACCTCCTTGCCATAGGCTGGGACACCTTCCACTAGATCAGATTGCCCTGTCCAACCTGGCCTTAACAGTTCCAGGGATGACACAGGCACAGCCTCCCCTCCTCCTGACTTTGAAGGATCTTCCTCAGCTCAGAAAGCCCAGGAGCTCCTCCTGATGCAGCAGGAGGAGAGCTTTCACCTGGTGTCTGAGAGCTGTCACCTGGTGAGGGAGGGCTGGAAATGGGACAATAGAGAGAGGTGGTGCCTACTGCCTGTGGGTATTCCCCAGCACGGCTCTCCAGCTCCAGAGGAGCCCTGCTAGGAAGAAATGAGTGTCAGCTGCCATGTGGCTGTGGGATAAAGAGGGGCCCAGTTGTGCTGCAGGAGGTTCTGAGCAGCTGAAGTGATATTTATCATCCCCTCTGGCAAAGTAGGGACCTTTTGTTCCTTCCACCAGAGTAGTGACTGGAGTTGGCCATCGGCTCCACTGCCCTGAGCCTGAGTGATGTGGCTGAGCTGTCAGCAAGCTCTTGGGATGTCACAGCCTACTTTTGATGGGAGATGTCCTCTGTCAGGTCCTCTTTGACCACCACAATTCCAGACTTGTTACCTGCCCTCTGCTTCCATCCATTTTGGGGAGTAATCTTGTATTGGTGCACAATGGACCCATCCACTTGTCTGTGCTTGTGCTGTGAGCCTGGAGCTTTGAGAACACACCTAGAAATGTCATCTAAAAATAATGAGATTAATGATCCTCACTGAAAGTCAGACTTTAGCTTTCCTAGAGAGCAGGATGGAAACAGTAATGGGAACTTTTTTTTTTTCCAGTGGGCAGGAATTCTTGTTTCTAGCTAACTGAGAGTGAGCTGTAACCCATCCAGAAGACAGCTTGCCACAGCCTCATCTGTGGGGAAAATCCACCTTTTTGGTGAATATTTAGCTTCTGGCAGACAGCAGAGCAGTGACTCTGAGGGATGCTGGCCCCTGATATCCTGGGGATGCTCAAGGAAGCATATCCCTGGGAGGAGGTGTCTACCTTGTCCTGACAGACCTGTTGCCTTTCCCTGCCTGGCTAGGAGGATTTCTGCTGCTTTTTTTTTGGTTTTTACTTTTTTGGACCAGGTGAAAGTAGGGACTTCCTTTCCTGCTCTGCACAAGGGGGTCTGGAAATGCTTCTTACCACACCTCCAGTTCACTTGCCTTAGTTCTTGTTGGTGTCTCACATTGTCTAGAAACCTCTGTTATTTACCAGGAACATGGAGATTTATGCAGGACAATGTCAGATTCTGTGTAATAAATTTACCAAGAGGTTTTTTTTTTGGTTTTTTTTTGGTTTTTTTTTTTTTTTAAAATTACCAGCAACTTTAACCTCTGTAAAATCAGTAATGATTTAGCTGTAAAGGGTTTGCTGTAGCGTCCTTCAGACATGAAATGAGCAAATGACTTTGGAGGCTGGCAAAGTGAAATGGGGATTCATTCCTTTTCCCAGAACGGGCCTCACTTGTGGACAAATTGGCATGAGACCTGAAGATATTAAATGGGCAAAGCAGGCTTTGGAAATTAATCATTTCCTATTAATGAGGAAGATTCTGCACTCCTGCATGCCTGCAGGGAAGGAGAGCAGTGCAGAGAGGATGTGTGCCAAACCCTGCAAATGTTTGGGGTCACCTATGGTGTGTAGAGAGCATCTTGTGTCCAAGCCATGGGTCTTTCCCCGAGTTCCACTGCTTTCCTGGGCCGGGTTTTATTTCTTTCCAGCGGCAGCTGCCCGTGCGGGTCCCCAGTGCTGCCGGCTGCTGACCTCCAGAGGTTGGTGGGGGAAAACCTCAGCCACCTGCGTGACCAGAGGGGACACGGGGTGCTGGTCCCTAGCCCGGGCAGCAGCAGAAGAGGGTGTCTGGCCCCAGCCCTGGTTGATGAGTAAGTGGGAAGAGGAGATGGCTGGTCTGGGTGAAGCCTTGAGCAGCTCTCCTCACTCAGGTGCTCCCCAAATTTGTGCCAGCCAGGAGCCTGTTCCCCAGTCTGAGGGATGCAGATCCATGGCTGCTGTTGCTCGGGCTTGGGGGTCTTGGGGTGTGCTGAGACTGTAGGAGTGGGGACAGACCGTCCCAGTAACCTGTGCTCGGGTGTGGGGCTTGGCACCCACCTCAAATGCCGCTCTGTGAGATGGCCCTGCCTAGCTGCTTCTTCCTCCATCCATGCCCTGGAGCCAGGGATGTGCAGCCTGGAAAGGGCTGGGGTGAGCTGTGGCATACACGGGAGAAATGCCTGCAGAGAGGCATATGTGTTCAGGCTTCATTAGGACAATTTCCTCTGTAATTGAAGAGCTGCCTTGCTGCTGTATTGCCCATTCCTGGTGAGGACTGTCACTGTCCCCAGCTGGCTGCAGCCACCCCAAGTGCAAAGCTGGCAGAGAGATGGAGAGCACAGGATGCTGCTCAGGTGGGGATTGTCCTTGTGACCACAATCAAACAATCTGGTCACAAATGATGGTCTTACACAAACTGTTATAACACATGACAGCTAATTTTCAGAATTACCTCTGAATAAGTTTCAAGTTTTGGCTGAAATATCTCTTTTAGTTTCCTTTTTATTTTTTTTTTTAAATCCAAATCTGTATTTTGCTGTTGGTTTTCTGTAAACTGGTATTTCTAAATGGGAATAATTTGATGTCCTTATTGTCTTTATAAAAACAGAAATACAGGTAACAATTAAAAGGTTCTTTTTGCAGACCCTGATCAAAAAGTCTTCAGGCTTTGATCAAAAAAGTCTGATTTTGTTAAAAAAAAAGCTGTTGCTGTGTTTCTTCTTCCCCCACCTGTATCGCCCCCTCTATTCTCCTCCTGCTTCCACTTAGACAAAAAGAAATAACATTTCCACAGGCTCAGTCAGCATCAAAGAGTCACTTACTTAAAGGCAGGAAGAATATTGTGATGTTTCACTGCCTGTTTTGGATTCTGTGAAGGAATTTCATCCCCTCCCAGTTGCCACATCTCTGGCATCCCTCCCAGATCCGAACTCTCTGGAGGACGGAGGCAGAATTATCTCTGAGCTTTGCAGCTGCCAGATGTTAACCGATGAAACAGCAGCCTTGCTGCTTCCCTCTTCACTCTGGGTAAACCTCTGCCTGCCTGCCCTGTTTGAAATGCAAAACTCCCTCAAATCCCCTCTTGAAGGGTTCTTGATGTCTCCTGCCAATCAAGCCTGGCGAGGACTCCCTTTATCCCTCTTCCAGCAGCCTGCTTTATGAAGTGCACTTGTGTGTGGCTCTGCGGAGTGCCTGGACATCCTGAGCTGTGCTGTGGAGGGCTGGGAGCTAAGGCTGGGGCACTTATCCTGTCCCTGTAAGTTATCTGTCCTCCTTCCTGTAAGAAAACAATCTTCCTGCCCTCCCTGGATGGAGATTCATGGAACAGAGCTAGGAATGCACAGGTCACTGGCAGGCTTATCACAGAATCACTGAGGTTGGAAAACACCTCCAGGATCATCGAGTCCAAGCTGTGATGGATCACCACCTTGTCACCCAGCCCAGAGCTCTAAGTGCCACGGCCAGGAGTTCCTTGGACACCTCCAGGGATGGGGACTCCACCACCTCTCTGCATAGCCCTTTCTGAGGCAGGCTTATCACAGAATCACTGAGGTTGGAAAACACCTCCAGGATCATCGAGTCCAAGCTGTGATGGATCACCACCTTGTCACCCAGCCCAGAGCTCTAAGTGCCACGGCCAGGAGTTCCTTGGACACTTCCAGGGATGGGGACTCCACCTCCTCCTTGCACAGCCCTTTCAGTGGAGGTGCCTGACCACACTTACAGTGAAGAAATGCCTGCTGATGTTCAGCCTGAGCCTTCCCTGGCACAGCTTGAGGCTGTTTCCTCTTGTCCTGTCCCTTCTTCCCTGGGAGCAGAGCCTGGCTCTACCCTACTGAATTGTAGAGAGTGAGAAGGTCCCCCCTGAGCCTTCTTTTCTCCAGGCTGAGCCTCCCCAGCTCCCTCAGCTGCTCCTCATATGACTGTGAGCCCCTGCCTGAGCAGGAGAATGTGCATGATGGGAGCCAGGACATGGCATCTCGTGGTCTTGGCAGCTGTGAAATTATCACGGCAGAACTCATTGTGTGAGTTTCTCATATGACTGTGAGCCCCTGCCTGAGCAGGAGAATGTGCATGATGGGAGCCAGGACATGGTATCTCGTGGTCTTGGCAGCTGATCCCTTGGGAGTGACTGTGGGAAGGGCTGCCTGGATATTGCCAGCTGCCCTGTGGTACCTGTGATCCCTGTTCAGAGGGTCCAGCGGCACTGCTGGGGCAATTCACGTGTGTCCCTGGGCTATCAAAGCAGTGGCTTGGTAAAGACCTCTTGGGAGGCCGGTTTGTCTTGCAAGCAGTGAAATGATCATGGCAGAACTCATTGTGTGAGTTCTGGGGTGTGCAGGGAGGTCAGGGGGGTGCAGCAGGTCCTTCTGGCCTTCACCTCCTGTGTCTGTGAGACTGATGATCAATACAGCAGGGAGGCTGCAATGCCTGCTGAGACATCCACTGCCTTGTATGTGTGACTAGCGGGTTTTGAGCCTTGAATATTCTTGGCTTTGTTCCTTTTACTTGGAAAAAACTGTTAGTGCCCTGGTGATGCCAGCAGTACCAGGCACTTGTGTGCTCTGTGCAAGGGTGCAGGACACATGCTCTTGTCCTTGAGTGCAATCATCCATGTAATTACCCTGTGAGTGATAGGATTGGGGGAAAAATCATATTATCCTTATGATAGTGTTCATGGGACCATTGATCAAGGTGGCAATTGGAAATTCATCACGATAAAGCAGGAAAAAATGGCAAGTTTCCTGTGCATTAGGTGAGCACCTGATCCAAGCCAGCTTTTTGCACTCTGATGTGTGATTTCAGTAGAAAATATCTGAATGGGACCCTGAAGCAGCAGAAGTGGAGTGGGCTGGACCATTTTCCCTCTTCCCTCCTTCTTTGGATGGACTTGCACCTTAAAAACTTCCCATCCTTTGTGTGCTTCCAGATATGGGAACATGGCTCAGACTGCAACAAACCAAATGCTGAGATAAAGTGAAACTCTTGTGGCAGTATCCCCTCCCTGCTATTTTTTTTTTTTTTAAAGCTTCCAAAGATAAATTGCATTTCGCTTCAAGATAATGAAATTTCCTTGGAGAAGCGACATATTTTTCTGTAGCTTTTGCATTTGGAACATGAGGAGAGTTTTTATTTTAAATCTCCATTGAAAGTGTTTGTCTGTCTATATTTTGCTTTCTTCCTTGTGAATGTTCTGACTTCACAGAGCTAGCAGGGACCCGGAGATGGAGTGTTTCTGTCACTTATTATAGCTTGCCTTGGCATAAAATTTAATCTTTGGATTTTTTTTCCCTCCTAAAGAAATGGAAGTTGAAGCTAGATTAGAAACAGATAAAAAGATGTCATCCATCCACAGACAAAGGAGTTTTTGTTTTTCTCTTTTGCATTTGCCTTTGTTAATCCTCTGCCTTCAAAGGGAACAAAGAGATTCTTCCACCTGGAGATCCTAGGAAGAAAGGGAAAACGAGGAGAAAGTGGCATGGCTGATCTGTGCTTGTGTTGTCCCACAGCTGGCAGGTCTGCTGGGACTTGCAACTGCCCTGAAAAACCCGGTTAAGAGGAAAAGCCAGGTAGCAGAAATGGCAGCATCTATGAATCAAAGTGAATTCTTTTGCTCCTGAAGGAACTTGTTGATCTTTATTTGTCTTTGCTGTCCATTGCTAGAGGAGCAGGCGCCTTCCCTGCCTCCTTCCCCATCTCCGTGGCAGTGTGGAGGGGGGGGCGTGGTGTGTCCATCCTGTTACATGGTGCCTGGTGTCACACTGAGCTGCCTGAACACTGCTCCCACCAGTAATTAATATGTTCTCAGGCACCGAGAGGCTCGAGGCACTTGGCACTTGATTGTCTCCTATTTTGGAACTTAATAAACAGAATATTCCACCAGCAGAACCTGCAATTTATCTTTCCGTACTGCGCGAGGAGTTACTCCGTGGCCCGGCTCAGGCTGTGTCTCTTGCCCAGGGAATTAATAAATTCTTCCATACCCCAGCTTCCTCTGTTCTCACTCTGGTTTCCAAATTAACCTTCATCTCACCTACTTTTTCTTCACGTCTCACTTCAATTTAGTCCTCAAATTGTTCACATGACAAAAGAGTTGTCCTTCCTACAGCTTCTTCTGCTCTGATAAGACACCTGAATTTTCTGTGAATGCCTGGAGAGGACAATAACTTCTCTCCCTCCCTCCCTCCCTCTCTCCCTTCAGCTTCCCAATGGTATTCAAGTCCAGAAGTCTCCCTGAGGTTATTTCCCCTAGGAGAACAGTAAGCAGTTTGGGTTGCACTGTGCCAAGAGGCTGAGTTGTGCCTTGAATACATTGAACATTTAATGCTGCTAATTAATGTTATTAAATTTATTTAGACTCACAGGAAGGGGTTCAACTGCGCAGAAGGTGCTGCAGTGGCTGGATGCTGCTTGCCAACATTGCCCTTGTTACCTGTCTCTTGTTACGTGGTGCACGACAGACAAGTCTGGAATGCTGGAATATTGAAGGGATGTGCCTCTCTTATCAGGGAGAGGATTTACCAGCTCCTCAGGCTCTGACTCTTGGGAGGATGCTGTAGGTGCAGGCTTTTTCTCTACAATTAATGCACAGGCAAGCTGCTGGGAGCAGCCTGTGCTGCCTTGGCAGGATTAAGGATGCAGGAGCAGTGCTCCTGCGCTGTGTGAAAAGCTTTCTGCCCTCCCTGCAGGCCTGGCCTCGGCTTGGAAAATAACCCGGGAGTGTCACGGCTGCTTTAGCTCTGTGCTTGTCCTGGCTGGGGAGGCTGCCGTGTCCTCTGCCAGCTCTGCTGCTCTGTGAGGCTGATGCAGGGAGGTTTGTTTGACCTTTATCGGCTCTGAGCCGCTCCTATACCAGTGTGTGGCTCACAGGGTTCTCCTGCCACCAAGGGCACCATCCCAGTGAGCTCCAGGTCTGAGCTGGGTGGTAGCTCTGGTACAGGGCAGGAGCCTTGGTCACCTCTCACCTACCGTGACAGGCTCCCAGAGTGTGGGCTTTTTTTTTTTTACCCTACAGAAATTGTCAGGCTTTTTTTGGTCAAATGTTAGTTTCTGAATGCAAGGTTTTCAGTTGATAACTATTATTTGGGAGGAAAACCCCCCCTCCCCAAAATGAGGCACTTCTCTGGATAACTCACAGGCTCAGCTCTTTGCCTCTTGTATTCTCAAACGATTAACATTTTTTTGCTTTGCACATCATGAATATTCTATACTTGAGCTGTTACTGAGTTGCGCTAGATCAGATAAATAACATGGTGTTGCTTTTATGGCAGACTGGATAAAGATGCAAATAATACTGACATTTACTTCACAGTTTTCTTTCTGTGATCCTCTGAGTGAGTAAACTGGATTGCTGAGATATTCATGGGAAGGAAATGAAGAAGGGTTGTCAAGATGAAAGCAAATTTCCTTAAAACTTAGCCAGAAGGTTCTTGGCAATTTTTTCTGTTATTTGCTCAGCTGAATAGGAGCTGCTTGCAAATATATTTTGCACAACCGCAAAAGGAAAACTCTTGTTCCCGTGGCACCTCTGACTGTTTTTTGCACGCTCTTTCCCTGAAAAAGCTGACGATTTGCCAGCGTTCGGTGTCTCTGCAGGGTTTCTGGTCCCGCCGTGGCGGCGGGCGTGCGGCCGTGACCGGAATGAGCGCTTGCTGCCGGCCCTGCCCGCGCTGCTTTCCCTAACCCGCGTGTGCCGGGCCCCTGGCGAGGAGGGTGGGCAGCGGAGCAGCGGGGGATGCTGAGCCCTGCCGAGGCTGACCGGGGCGGTGTGTGCGGCGGGAGGGACCGGGCCAGCATCCTTCTGGATGGTTCCTTTCGGAGGCTGTGCGTGTAGATCGCTCCTGGCTGGGCTTGTGGGTACCAGGGCACGGCCGTGGGCTGGCAGTGACGGGGCTGCTGCTGCGGGCTGCTGAGCATCCCGCTGTCCCCCGAGCCAGGCCGCTGCTCCCTGGTGCCCATGCAGCCGCGGAGCCCGGAGCGATGCCCGGCGAAGGGTGAGCGCGGTGGAGGAGGAGGCAGGAGGCGGAGGGGGCCCCGCGTTGTGCCCGACCCCTGCGGCCGCGGTGTCTGAGCCTGAGGGGAGCGGCCACCCTGGCAGAGGGGCCCCGTCTCTGTGGGGCTGACGGTTCCCTCCAGATTCCTTTTGGGGGTGAGAGAGGGGAGCGGGATTGCTGCGATCCCGCCGGCTCGTCCCCGCTGCTGTCGCCGCCCGTCCCCTGCCGCGTCCCGGCTCTGCGGGGCCGGGTCCGCCCCGTCGCGGGTCCCGCTGAGGGGAGGCACGGCGTGAGGGGCGTCCTTTGGCCGCCAGGGGGAGCCGTCCCCCTTCGCACGGGCGCCGGCGGAGGGCGGGGGCGTGGCCGAGGCGGGGCGCGGCGCGGTGATTGGCGGGGCGGTGGCCTTTGGCCGCCAGGGGGAGCCGTCCCCCTTCGCACGGGCGCCGGCGGAGGGCGGGGGCGTGGCCGAGGCGGGGCGCGGCGCGGTGATTGGCGGGGCGGTG